>NC_142069.1:84364820-84592320 GCF_059756535.1 Pantherophis guttatus
CCAGTCATGATTTCGAACAGCCGCTAAGCAACCCGTCGTAAGTCAAAAACTGCCTGTAGCAAGTTGGCTAGAAAAACACCGGGCCGGCGGATGAATTGCGAAGCCGTATAAATTGTCCGCGGACTCACAATGGATTTTGAAATCCTTGTACTGTCGATCTTCGATGGCTACCATGTACAAAGCCGCTCGGTCTGGAAACATAAGCCCTCCTGGTTTCTGTTGACGAATTGTGTGGAAATGGATGTCTTAATCTATTCACCTAACAAAAACATCACATTTTTGAAGGCGGATAAAAACCACAACAAACAACAACCAGACAAACATCCCTTCCTCTTTCATGTCACTTTGCCACTCCAAAGGGCTTGGAAAAATAACATCCGGGGCCCTTCTCGAGCCTGGAGTTGATAGACCCTTTCTTTGGTCTAGGACCGTGATGACGTACCTATGGCATTCATGCCAGAAGTGGCATGCAGAGCCCTCTCTGTGGGCACATGCACTGACACCAGCTGCCTTTCTGGTTTCCGGTGCACGCAGTTGGTCTTCGCAGTGCCGGAGCACCAGAAAATGGCCTGAAAACAGCCAAAACCCAGGCTATTTTTTGGCCCGTTTCCAGGCCTTTTCTGGCCCGTTTTCAGGCCGTTTTCTGGGCCTTTTCATGCCATTTTTCAGGCTGGTTTTGGCCCGAAAAATGGCTCGGAAAATGGCCGGAAAACAGCCCTGAAAATGGCCCCCCAAATGGCCAAAAAACAGGCATGAGTGCGCCGGCCAGCTGGTCTTCCGGTTTCCGGTGCTCCAGTATGTGCACATGCACACACATGCATGCGTGTTCCAGTTTGGGAACTCAGTGCCAAAAAGGTTCACCATCAGTGGTCTAGGGCAGTGATGAGGAACGATGCCCCCCCTTCAGGACTTGTGGACTTCAACACCCAGAATTCCTGAGCTGCCATGGGATTCTGGGAGTTTGGATTACAGATTAACAGAGTTGGAAGGGACCTTGTAGGTCATCTAGTCCAACCCCCTGCCCAAACAGGAGACCCTACACCATTTCTGAGAGGTGGCAGTCCAGGTTCTTCTTGAAAGCCTCCAGTGAGGAAGCTCCCACAACTTCTGAAGGCAATTTCTGTTCCATGGCTTGATTGCTCTCACTGTCAGAAAATGTCTCCTTATTTCCAGGTTGAATCTCTCCTTGGTCAGTTTCCACCCATTATTCCTTGTCTGGCCTTCGGGTGCTTTGGAAAATAGCTTGACCCCCTTCCTCTTTGAAGTCCACAAGTTATAAAAAGGCCATAGTTTCTCACACTTGGTCTAAATCAGGCGTCTGCAACCTTAAACACTCCAAGAGCCATTTGGACCCGTTTCCCACAGAAAAGAAAACACCGGGAGCCACAAAACCCTTCCCATGCCTGACTATTTCTTGAGCATTATATATAGTTGAATTAAACGTTCTGTTTTCTTCTGAAACTTTTCTTGGATTTATCCATGGTTGGCCTACCGGGGGTTGAAAAGCTCAATAAATTGCGTTGTCGCACATTGGCAGTTGTGACGCATATTTTGAGTGACAGGGAGCTGCAGCAGAGGGATGAAAGGTGCTGACCCCTGGTCTAAATGGTGTGTTAGATATTGCTAAGTGATTAATACTTTTGATGCTCAAAGCCAGTCTTTCTCAACCTTGGTGATTTTAAGATGTCCTGGACTTCAATTCCCAGAATTCCTGAGCCAGCATGGAATTCTGGGAGTTGAAGTCATAAAAGGGCCATCGTTTCCCCCCACCCCTCGGTATGGGGTCATTGAAATGGAGCAGAGGACAAAGGATAAATTAGACCAAACCAAAACCAGATCCTGACTACAGAAAGACAATGAAGACCATCTCTCTCTCTCTCTGCCGGTCACATGACATTTCCAGAGAACAGGACAATCTTCTTTGTCAGGCAGTTTCTACTTCAAAAAAAATAATTCCAGTCCCCTCCTCCACCCAAAAACCACCCCAAGAATATATACCTAAGCAGTGTTGGCGAACCTTTTCGGCACCGTGCCGAAATGGGAGCATGTGTGCCCATACATGCGCATGCCGGAAACCAGAACAGCAGCTGCCTGGTGTGCATACGCGTGCTGGGAAGATGATTTTCTGGTTTCTGACATGCGCATGCACACCAGGCAGCTGCTCTTCCAGTTTTTGGCACTCCTGCGCGCGTGAATACCAGGTGGCCAGCATGCCAGAACCAGGAAGAGTAACGGGCGATGGCTCGCATACCCAGAGAGATGGCTCTGCGTGCCACTTCCGGCCCGCATGCCATATGTTCGCCATCACGGATATATATATATAGGCTGGAGTTTTCCAACCATGGTAACTTTAAGGACATGTGGACTTCAATTCCCAGAATTCCCCAGCCAGCATGGAATTCTGGGAGTTGAAGTCCACACGTCTTAAAGTTGACAAGATTGTCAAACCCGGATCTAGGAGCTTTACATGATGGGAGAAACCATTTTTATCAGAAGTGAGGTTCAACTAGCATTTCTCCTGCACTTCCCCAAAATAAAATAAAAATAAAAATAGGTGAAGCGGGTATAAGGATCACTGGTTTTGTTTAACTTTTAAAATCCTGATCAGATCAATGCCAGATATTTTCCCCACTATTTTTTTTTTTAGAAAAAACAATTAAAAACGGGATCAGAAAAGTACTGTGGGCAGTGAATAAAATACGTTTTGGAAGCGTGAATAGCCCTCGTGATGGCTAATTGACTCCATTCTTAGTGAATAAACTTTCTCATGTAAGTCTGAATTTAAATTCTAAGATCTGGAGAGGTCAATATTTTGGCAGCTTCGTTTGTTTGTTTGTTTGTTTGTTTGTTTGTTTGTCTCAAGTTTGGAGAGCTTGGAAAGTCTCCGTTTTTACTTTTTATTTGAATGTGATTTAACTGGATTTCAAAAGAAGAGCTTTGTAGCTCAAAGCTGAACTGCAGGCAGCTCTTAGTTGTGCTTAGTTGTTTTCTGGCAGACGTTTCATTACCCAACTAGGGAACATCATCAGTGCTAGGACTATGGTTTCATAAACGATATACTGTATACGTGATACATTGTACAGTGATGATTATGGAAAGGTGATATACATACATTTTAATAAGCACAACTACGTATGAAACATCCTTGGCGTTCATATTTTAGTTGTCCCGGTAATTGTGTGGCATCTGTCACTCCAGAACCAACCTTTAAAAGACCTTCTAGGAAGCTAATACAGTAGAAGAGACCAAACGCCTACCAGCCACTTGTCCCGAGCAAAGATGACCGTGTTAAGCATGGACTCATAGAAAAGGGAGTAGCCCATCCATTCACTGATTATGATATCTACTTTGTCCACAGGCAATTCAATTTCTTCCACTTTGCCCTTAAATATTGTGATGACTGGAAACAGAATCAAAACACATAAAGTTACCGGAGTGAAGCTGGCAGCTGTATCCTTGCCCCCTTGATATTGCAAGAAGGCCAGTGAGCAGCGGAATTTGAATCCGCATCTTCTTCTTCATATAGAGAGGTCCTTGAAGACTGTCTGTATTATATAATAATAATAATATAATCTTCTATATAATATTATAATAATATAATTGTACTGTATAATAATATATTGTATAATTGTATAATAATATAATCTTATAATATTAAAATTATAGTAATATAATTGTATTATTGTATAATAATATCATCTTATAATATTAATATTATACTACCCTGTTTCTCCCAAAATAAGACATCCCCTGATAATAAGCCCAATCGGGCTTTTGAGCGCATGGTAATAAGGCCAAGCAGTTATTTTGGGGTTCAAAAAAATATAAGACAGGGTCTTATTTTCGGGGAAACATGGTAATATAATTGTATTATTTTATAATCATATAATCTTATATAATGTTAATATTGTTGTAATATTTGTATTATTATATAAACATATACTCTTATATAACATTAATATTATAGTAATATAATTGTATTATTATACACATATAATCTTACAATATTATATATTATAGTAATATAATTGTATTATTATGATTATTATATAATCATACAATTTTGCAATATTGTACAATATTAATATTATAGTACAATAATTGTATTATTATATAAAACTATAATCTTACAATATTATATAATATTAATATTATAGCAATATAATTGTATTATTATATAAAACTATAATCTTACAATATTGTATAATATCGATATTATAGCAATATAATTGTATTATTATATAAAACTATAATCTTACAATATTATATAATATCGATATTATAGCAATATAATTGTATTATTATATAATCATACATTTTTACAATATTGTACAATATTAATATTATAGTACTATAATTGTATTATTATATAAAACTACAATATTACAATATTATATAATATTAATATTATAGCAATATAATTGTATTATTATATAATAATATTTGTATATGATGTAATAATAATATAATAATAATAATATAATAATAATATAATTGCATTATATAATATAATTATATAATATTATATAATCATATAATTTTTAGAATAAATAATTTAAAAAGACATTTATGTTTGGGTTTGGTTGTTTTTTTTGGTTTCTTACTGGCTTTAAATCTGATTTTATGACCTTTCTTGCCATGTTATTAAGCAAATTGCTGCAATTGTTAAATGAATCACGAGGTCGTTAAGCGAAACTGGCTTCCTCCAGTGACTTAGAAGCCAGCTGGGAAGGTAGCAAATGGCAATCATGTGATCCTGGGATCCTGAAATCATCATCAATGCAGGCCAGTTTTTGATCATGTGATAGTAGGGATGGGGTCATAAGTGCGAGGACCAGCTGTAACTCACTTTTTCCAGTGTCACTATAACTTTGAACGGTCATTAAACATATGGTTGTAAGCGGAGGGTATTCATCTGGGCTATTTAACCAAAAGATTATATTACATATTTCCAGGGGTGAAATCTACTTACCTTCCCTACCAGTTCAGAAGTGTGTGCGCCATCATCAGTTGCGATTTTTGACCCTCTGTGCATACGCATAGTTTTCTGTGCATGCGCAGAGGGTCAAAAGTGGGTTATTTCCTGGTTAAAACTAGGAAGTAACGACATCCGGGTGGGTGGGCGGAGCCTTATGCTGCTGCCACTACCAGTTCGCTGAACCATGCACCACCGGTGCTACCAGTTCATGCGAACCGGAAAGAACCGGCAGGATTTCACCACTGCATATTTGTCTCATTTTTTTAATTCTAATTTCCTTTTTAAACACAAGTAAAGCACATAGTTTTTGGGAGCCCAACGTGGGTCACAGACAGAGATTAGAGTCAGGGCAACATAAGGTGCTCCTTGGGGGTTAGGTGGTAGCAGCAGAGTACCACACTTAGGGGGCAGGAGGTGAGGACAGGGGGTTTTCAGGAGAGGAAATCAGAAGCCTTCATCCTTTATCCTACGTAATCCTCTACGTATGACCACAATTGAGCCCAGAATTTATTTTGCTAAGTGAGAAATTTGTCAAGTGAGTCCATTTTACAACTTTACTTGCCACAGTTGTTAAGTGAGTCACTGAAGTTTTTAAATTACTAACGCAGTTGTTAAGTGAATCTGGCTTCCCTGTTGACTTTGCTTATCAGAAGGTCGCAAAAGGGGATCGTGTGACACTGGAAGGGTCATAACTAGGAACCAGTTGTCAAGCATCTGAATCAGTTATATCCGGTTCAGGCAAACTGGTAGTGGCGGCTGTGGGAGACTCCGCCCACCTGCCCGGACATCATCACATCCCATTTTTGATGCTCTGCACATGCGCAGAAGGTCCTGTGCATGTGCAGAGGTGGCGCGCGCTCTCACATTTGCGAACCGGTAGCGAAGGTAAGTCAATACCACCCCTGATTCAAATGTAGATCACGTGACCATGGGGATGCTGGTCATAAGTGTGAAAAACCGTGGTAAGTCCTTTTTTTCAGTGCCGTTGTAACTTTGGACGGTCACTAAACAAACTGTTGTAAGTTGAGGATTACCTGAATAGGCCCAACTGTCAGAATACAGCTAGTCCTCGACTTACAACCATTTAAAGTTACAACAGCCATTAAAAAAAAGTAACTGATCCTCATTCTTACGCCCATTGCAGCATCCCCACGGTCTCTTGATCAAAATTTGGTTGCTTGGCAACCGGCGTGTATTTACAATGGCTGCAGCATCTCCCAAGGTCATGTGATCACCATTTGAGACCTTCCTAGGGAGTTTCCAATGAGCAAAGTCACTGGGGAAATCCGGATTCGCTTAACAACGTCACAATTCACTTAGCAACTCCCATGATTCGCCTCACAGTCATGGAAACAGGGTCATAAATTCAGCCGTGACTCTCTTAACAACTGCCTTGGAAGTCCTGGTTCCAATTGTAGGTGTTAAGTCAAGGACTAACTGTAGTTACATAAATATACGGTTATTATTTTAAACCTTTTCTCTCTTGGGTACACTGAGAATATATCTGCTGAACAAAACTCTGCATCGGTGACAGGAAGGGTATCCGGCCATTAAAACATTGTGCTAGCTCCATTCAATTGCCCAGGCTCCGCCCTGCAAGGGATTATGGGGTCGTAAAATGATGATGATTTTAAACCTTTTCCGATTTCCTATAAACTAATTCCTAATAGAAATAAGAAACTCCCTGGGTTAACCTTCATAAAATGAGTGTAAGGAGGCAGTTTTCCACCTTATTTCATTCTCCATCTTTTAGTAAGACCAAATCCTTTTTTGCAATAAAATAATATATTGGGAGGCTTATCTCCCTTATTAACAGGAGTGGAGAAACAGGAGTGCTAGGAGAGAAGCATTACCATATTTTTCGGACCATAAGATGCACCGGACTATAAGACACACCTAGTTTTAGAGGAAGAAAACAAGAAAAAAAAAAGCTTTTGGCCTCCGCACGTCACTTTTTCACCCTCCCTGGCCCCCAGAAACATTTTGCAGGCCAAAAACAGGCCCATTTTCGGCCTCCCGAACCTTCCGTGCATCCCATTTTTGACAAAAATGCACCCATTTTTGGCCTGCAGAGTGCTTCTGGGGGCTGAGGAAGGCGAAAACATGACTCATGGAGGGTTCAGGAGCCCAAAACAGGCCCGTTTTTGGTGAAAACGGTGCGGAGCACTGTAGAGTGCTTCTGGGGATTGGGGAGGGCAAAAACACGATGTGTGGAGGGTTCGGGAGCCCCAAAACAGACTCGTTTTTGGTGAAAACGGGCCATGCGGAGCACTGCTGGGTGCTTCTGGTGCCAGGGAGGGCGAAAATGCGATGCGTGGAGGATTTGGGAGCCCAAAAACGGGCCTGTATTCGGTCTATAAGACGCACTGAAATTTTCATCCACTTTTAGGGGGTGAAAGTGCGTCTTATACTCCGGAAAATACGGTAGTTCATGTCACTGTCTTCATGGGACTCATTTTTTTTTTATTAGATGGAGAATTTTTAAGCAACAGTACGCGATCTTAATGGTAATGATATCAACCGGGGGGGAAGGGCGGTTTCAAGGTGATACAGAAAGTTTTAGTGGATTAAATCATGCTGGCAGCAATTTACTCTTTGATGGTGAACTTCTGACAGCCCTCACCATAACCAATTTTAAATTGTTGAGGAGATAATAGACTATTAAAAAAAAAAAACACGACACAGCCTTTTCAGGAAATGGCACCGATGGAAATAGCATTTAAGTGGCTCTTAATAAGCTCGGACACGCGATGGGGAAGATCAAGGGAAGAAAAAAAAATAGGGGGGGAGTCTGAGATGGGTGAGATTTCTTTTTTTTAAAAAAAACGACCTTTGAGAAGCACGGTGGAAATAAGAAAAAAAAAATCATGAGGAAAAAAAAAAGAGCTGAAAGGCAGCAAAACTGGCATACGCAGCTATGCAAAAAGCTTAGGGAGAATCCAATTTTTTTTTAAAAAAAAGGACATATGTATGAAATGGAAACTAGACCAGGTCGGAAAGGAAAAGGTTACAGAGACGTAGCCCAGAATTGTTGAAATGGTGACAAGAAAGAAAAATGCAGAAGGTGCTGAGGTTAGCAAAGGATGCTGAATATTTATTTATTTTTAAGACTTATTTAGATATGTTCAAAATAAAGGGAAAAACAAAAGAGTCAGTATATTGGCCACTCGGTGTAGAAGGAAGAATGCTAAATTAACCAAGAAAAAGCTACTCAGTACTGGGATTCAGCCGGTTCGGTCCATTTCAGGCGAACCGGTAGTAGCCACTGTGGGAGGCTCCGCCCAACCACCTGGACGTAATGTGTGAGCACTGTGCATGCGCAGAGGAGGCACGTGCGCACAAAGCGCGCACGTCCATGCACGCGCTCACATTTGCGAACCAGTAGGGAAGGTAAATGAAGGCTACTCAACTCCTATTGGGTTCACCCTTTTCCAACAAAATCTATGTGTTCCGCTAGGAAACAGAAGAAGCAGGATAGAGAGATAGGATTCGAGCCTTAAGATGGACAGAAACGCAACGCGGGGAATACCGCTTTCATCTGATTATGTTTAAAGCGCCACAGAATCACAGGAAAGTCATCCTGAGGAATTGAAGGAAGCAGCTGATAGTTGGGCCGAATTCTTATGTATTATCTTGGCGAAATCCTCGAGTGGTGCGTGACCTAGAGGTGGAGTGCTCGCCTCACAATCAGGAGGCTGTGAGGTAGAGGTAGATATTTCTCTCTCTTAAGGTAGAGGTAGATATTTCTCTCTCTCTGGGCACAATGAGAATATATCTGCTGGGAGGAAATACTCCGCATTGGTGACAGGAAGGGCATCCGGCCAATAAACACTCAGCTCCATTCAGTTGCCCAGACTCCATCCCGCAAGGGATTATGGGGTCATTAAAAGAGGAGGAGGAGGAGGAGGAGGAGGAGGAGGAGGAGGAGGAGGAGGAGGGGGGGGGAGGATCTTGGAGAAATCCTGCTGAAGTGAAATGCCAGATCACTATTTTTCAAGAAGAGGAAAAAAGGAAGCTTGAGTAAGCCAAGATACCCATCAGGCTAATGTCATTTCCTGGAAGATTCCTCCGCAGATGGCGAAGATATGGGTCATTGAAAACAATGACTAGGAATTACATCTATCTGTCCAGAATCGATTTGCCAGATCAATTATTTACTTACTAACATTTATATCCTGCTATATTCAATTGATTCTAAGCGATTAACTTATTTGTGGAATGGGTAACTTCCATAGTAGATTGTGGGAATGCTGTAAGACATACTATACCTTGACTTTTGCAAAGCATTTCTTAAAATGCCCCAAGCCTACTGATTGGCAAGTGGATTAATGTGGATTGGATGGGTATGCATCAGGGGTGAAATGCTTTGAAGTCTGCTACCCGTTCGCTTTGCTACCGGTTCGCTTTGCGTGCGCATGCACAGTGCATGCCAAACACACACTTCGTGTGCATGCACCCCACAGGTGCTACCGTGCAGCACTAAAATAGGAAGATTAAGAAGCTTTTTCTAAGGTAAGTCAAACAGCGAGGCAGGGGGAACAGCTGTGCCACATGATTTAGATTCACTAGAAAGCAGGATTTCCTGCTTTCTAGCTAATATAAATCATGCGGCACAGCTGATCGTCAGAAATATTGGTTCACCTGAACTGGTAGCATTTTTTTTTACTACCGGTTCACACGAACCGATAGCTTTTATTACTACCAGTTCAGGCAAACCGGTCTAAACCGGTAGCATTTCACCCCTGATATGCATGTATGTATGTGTGATTACACTGAAAAAAATTATCACCCGTAGTTCCTCGTGAAATTAGATAGAGGTACCAATAGGTATGCCAGAGCGGCGTGATGGCCTAGAGGTGAAGACACTCGCCTCTCACTCAGAAGGTTGAGAGTTCAATCCTAGGCAGCAACAGATGTTTCTCTATTAGGGTGCAAGAAGAAAATTTCTGCTGAGAACTCTGCATAGGCATTAGAAAGGGCATCCAGCTAGTAAATGCTCAGCTGTATTCAGTCGCCCTGACTACACCCCGATAAAAAGGGATTTACAGGGTCATAAAAAGAAGAAAAAAATTAAGTAAGTACTCCAGGAATCCTTCCTTTAAGTCCTCCTACTTCAGTATATTCATTAATGCTTTGAAGGAAGAGATGGAAGGAATGCATATCAAATGTAAAGATGATTTAAAATTGACTAGGATAACTCACATGCTAGAAGTTACATAAATATTTCAGAATGGCCTTGATTGGATAGGAGGCATGGTGGTGCAGTGGTTAGATTGCAGTATGGCTGCCAGAAGTTTGGCAGTTCAAATTTCACCAGGCTGACAAGGTTGACTCAGCCTACCGTCCTTCCGAGGTCGGTAAAATGAGGACCCAGATTGTTTGAGGGCAATAGGCTGATGCTGTAAAGCACTGTGAAGCGGTATATAAGTCTCAGTGCTATTGCTATCTCTGCAATGGTGGCACAGTGGTTAGAATGCAGTATGGCAGGCTAATTCTGCCCACTGCCAGCAGTTCGATCCTGATTGGCTCAAGGTTGACTCAGCCTTCCGTCCTTCCGAGGTGGGTAAAATGAGGACCCAGATTGTTGCAGGCAAGATGTTGACTCTGTGAACCACTTAGAGAGAGCTGTAAAGCACTGTGAAGTGGTATATACGTCTATTGCTATCTTTACAATGATGGCACAGTGGTTAGAATGCAGTATTGCAGGTTAATTCTGCCCACTGCCAGCAGTTCGATCCCGATTGGCTCAAGGTTGACTCAGCCTTCCGTCCTTCCGAGGTGGGTAAAATGAGGACCCAGATTGTTGCAGGCAAGATGTTGACTCTGTGAACCACTTAGAGAGAGCTGTAAAGCACTGTGAAGCAGTATATACGTCTATTGCTATCTTTACAATGATGGCACAGTGGTTAGAATGCAGTATTGCAGGTTAATTCTGCCCACTGCCAGCAGTTCGATCCCGATTGGCTCAAGGTTGACTCAGCCTTCCGTCCTTCCGAGGTCGGTAAAACGAGGACCCAGATTGTTGGGGGGCAATAGGGCTGACTCTGTAAACGGCTTAGAGAGGGCCGTAAAGCACTGTGAAGCGGTATATAAGTCTAAGTGCTATTGCGATTGCTATAGAGACATGGGCTGGGAGTAATCGAATGAAATTTAACGAATGAACGTGAAAGTCTTTGCTTAGGAAACTAAATAGGTATATGAAAGAAGATCTCTTGCTTGGTAATTGTACTTGGGAAAACAGATGTGTGATATGACTGGGAAAAAAAAAGACAGACGCAATTTTATGCTTGCCTTACAATTTCCAAATTACAGGAAGTAATCGTTCAACTCTATTCCTTCAATCAATCAATCAGTTTTGTTCTCTGACAATTTTAAGACGCAGATTTAGTCATTAAACTATTAGCTCTATTTTTAAAACGGTGTTCACTTGTTATCAGAGCCGAGGTGGCGCCGTGGTTAGACTGCAGCACTGCAGACTACTTCACCTGACTGCTACCTGCAGTTCAGCTGCAGTTCAGCTGATCGAATCTCACCGGCTCAAGGTTGACTCAGCCTTCCATCCTTCCAAGGTGGGTAAAATGAGGACCCAGATTGATGGGAGCAATAGGCTGACTCTGTAAACCGCTTAGAGAGGGCTGGAAAGCACTGTGAAGCGGTATATAAATCTAAGTGCTAATGCTATTGCTATAAACTGTGGGATAAACTCTTCTAATAATAAGCATAAATTACAGATAGGCCTGAACTTACAGCCACAATTGAGCCCCAAATTTCTGTTGCTAAAGGGGGATATTTCTTAAGTGCCTTTTGTTCCGTTTAACAACCTTCCTTGCCACAGCTGTTAAGTGAAGCAGTTGTTTAAGTTAGTAACCTGGTGGTTAAGTGAATTATTTATTATTATTATTATTTATTAGTCATATTTCTATGCCGCCCACTCTCCGAGGACTCTGGGTGGCTTACACCAAAGACAGTATACTAAATAGCATATTGCCCCCAACAATCTGGGTCCTCATTTTACCCACCTCGGAAGGATGGAAGGCTGAGTCAACCTTGAGCCGGTGAGATTTGATCCTCTGATCTGCTGAACTAGCAGTCAACTGAAGTAGCTGCAGTACCACACTCTAACCACTGTGCCACCTCGGCTCTAATCTGGCTTCCTCATTGACCTTGCTTGTCAGAAGGTGCCAGAAGGGGATCACTTGCGACCGTCGTAAATATGAGTCAGTTGGCCAAGTGGCTGGATTTTGATAACTTGACCATGGGGATGGTGCAGTGGTCATAAGTATGGAAAATGGTTATGAATTACTGTGCCAATTACTGTGGACTCCAGAGCTTTAAGAAAGATTCTGTTGTGGCTCCGTTACCTGAGCCTGTGTCATCGGCAGGAGAGGACTCCGAGAGTGAAGGAGAGGAGTTGGCAAGGCCTCCCTCTCCAGGACCCTCCTCTCTGGCAATGCCTTCGGTGTCTGCCGAAAGGCAAGAGATAGGGCCGGGGCCAAGCACGTCCACGCAGCCACAGGTGGACAGTGATGAGGGAAATGAGTCTTGGCTGGATCCTCGGCAGCGTCGCAGAGATAAGCGCGCACAACAGAAGAAAAGGCGTGCCAGAGATTAAGCTGAGTCACTGGACCACACCCCACAGGCTATAAAAGCGGGTGAGGTGGCCATTCAGACTCTGTGACGGACAAAACTAACTACTATCGAGTCACATTGCATCTTTGGAAACAACATTATCGGCCTTGGATTTATTTTACGAACTGGACAATTCTTGACTGTGTGTATTTTGTTTTTGAGTAAAGTTCTTGGCAAGCAGCTACTGGGTTGCTGCCAAGCATCTTATCGGAAGAATTGGTTGTCTGCCAGTTTATTTACCCGCCCACTGTCTTTTGTGTGCGTGTGTGAGACGGGGACAGAACAGATTCCGAGAAAATGGAAGCACTACAAAGAAGAGCAAGGAATTCAAAATTAAATCCTATGAAGACAGATCAAATAACCTTGGTGTGAAGGTTGGAGCTGGTACGGCAGGAAACAAAGATGCTTCAGCCTCACGAGAACTATTTTGTGAACTTGAAGGCAGGACAAGAAGCAACGGATAGAAATTAATCCAGGAGAGAAGCAACTGAGAACTAAGGAGAAATTTCCTGACAGATAGAACAATTAACCAGTGGAACAAATTGCCACCAGAAGTTTGTGAATGCTCCAAAACTGGAAGGTTTTTTAAGAGGAGATTGGATAACCATTTGCCTGAAATGGTGTAGGGTTTCCTGCTTGAGCAGGGGGTTGGACTAGAAGACCTCCAAGGTCCCTTCCAACTCTGTTATTCTATTCTATTCTATTCTATTCTATTCTACTCTATTCTACTCTACTCTACTCTACTCTACTCTCTACTCTACTCTACTCTAGTCTCTACTCTACTCTAGTCTCTACTCTACTCTACTCTACTCTACACTCTACTCTACTCTACTCTACTCTATTCTATTCTATTCTATTCTATTCTATTCTATTCTATTCTATTCTATTCTATTCTACTCTACTCTCTACTCTACTCTACTCTACTCTATTCTATTCTATTCTATTCGACTCTACACTCTACTCTACTCTATTCTATTCTACTCTACTCTACTCTCTACTCTACTCTACTCTACTCTACTCTCTACTCTACTCTATTCTATTTTATCCTATTCTATTATTGTCCTTCCCTTCCCTTCCCTTCCCTTCCCTTCCCTTCCCTTCCTTTCCTTTCCTCCTTTCCTTTCCTTTCCTTTCCTTTCCTTTCCTTTCCTTTCCTTTCCTTTCTTTCCCTTCCCTTCCCTTCCCTTCCCTTCCCTTTCCTTCCTTTCCCTTTCCCTTTCCCTTTCCCTTTCCTAGCCTAGCCTAGCCTAGCCTATTCTTCTCTAATGAAAGCAGTGTAGGAGGTCGTCTGGGTTTGCAGAAGGTGGGAGTCATCAGTATGTTGATGGTACCCAATTCTACTTCCTCCCGTCATTCAAGTCCAGAAACAATAGCTATTTTAGAACATCTGTCGCATATTGAATGAGGAAGAGCAGCTGAAATTAAATACCGGCAAGACAAAGGTGATATTGACCAAGCTGGATTTGAACAAAGAGGTCCAGCCTGTCCGGCACGGGGTTCACTCCCTTTGAGAAAAGATTCACTCCCATAGAGCGTTGTATAATCCTCACCTCCTGCTGAGTTTTCAAGTGATGGCTCTGGTGTGAAATACTTCTGAACTTTGCACCAGCAGCAAACCTTCCTGAACTGGTTGGAATAGAGATCAGCTACCCATGGCTTAGATTTAGTAGTGGCCAAAATTGTGGAAACCTTTTAGGAAAATTGTATTTTTGAGGTTTGATGGCTAATAACACCACTTTTTGGGGGGGGGGAGTTTCAGGATAATCATATTCCGCTGCTGGAATGGCCCTGGGAATAGCCCAGACCTTCACCCAATTGAAAATCTATATTAGTCAGAAGCCACCCAGCAATAAAACCCAGTTAATAGAAGCCATCATTCAATCTTGGTTTCACATTAGAACAGCTGCGGAACTAAAAGAATTGCTTCACTCCATGGGAAGACGTTGTAAGGCCGTCATTCATGCTAAAGGTTACCCAACTAAGTATGAACTGACATGGTGATTATTTTTGTATGTCTCGTTTTTTCTATGGTGATCATTTTTGTATATCTCGTTTTTTCTACGTGTTTCACTTTTCTTCTTTATACTGTAACTGCTATTCTAATAGCAAATCCTTCGTAAAAGTTCTTGCATTACATTCTTGATTAAATTACCTTTCCATTGATATATATTATTTATTATTATTTATTCAATTTATATACCGCCCTTCTCCTATTGGACTCAGGGCGGTGCACAGCCAAGGATAAAAAAACATACCAATACAAAATTTAAAATCAATTAAAAGAATGATACAGCTTTGGCCCACAATTTAAAACAATCCAATTAAAACCCAATTTACACTTAAAAAGCTAAAAAGAGCTAAAAAGGGGGTGGGGGTTTCACGCCAGCCCTGCTTGATGAAAAAGAAAAGTTTTAGGGCACGGCGAAAGGCCCGGAGATCTGGTATCCTTCGTATCTCGGGGGGCAAATCGTTCCAGAGGGCGGGAGCTGCCACAGAGAAGGCCCTCCCCCTGGGGGTCGCCAGCCGACATTGCCTGGCTGACAGCACCCTGAGGAGCCCCTCTCTGTGGGAGCGTACTGGTCGGTGGGAGGCCAGTAATGTTATGGTACTACTCCAAAGTGGTGTTATTAACTAGTTGTAGAAAATACACTTTTCCCCAAAAGGCTTCCACAATTTTGGCCACAACTGTATATCCCTTCTTGACTACTGCAATATGCTCCAGATGGGGCTACTCTTGAAAGTCTCTGGAAGGTAATAGTTCTGGCAAAATGTGGCCCCTTGGCTGCTGAACAGTGCGGGGTAGAGGCATCTCAACTGTAGGTGGGTTTCAGCAGGTTCTGACCAGTTCTGGAGAACGGGTAGCGGAAATTTTGAGTAGTTCGGCGAACCGGTAGTAAAAATTCTGACTGGCCCCGCCCCCATCTATTCTCTGCCTCCCGAGTCCCGGCTGATCGGGAGGAAATGGGGATTTTGCAGTATCCTTCCCCTGGATTGGGATGGGAATGGACATTTTACAGTATCCTTCCTCTGCCACGCCCACCAAACCACACCCACCAAGCCACACGCACAGGACTGGCAGTAAAAAATTTTGAAACCCACCACTGATCTCAACATGCCAAATTAGTACAGCTGTCAGTTGATTCCTGGGCACAATTTAAGACAGGGATCCCCTCCCCAACTCCCGGTCCATGGACCAGCACTGGGCCACGACATGCCAGAAACTGGGCCACACAAACAAGCGGAGCCGAGGTGGCGCAGTGGTTAGAGTGCAGTACTGCAGCTACTTCAGCCGACTGCTAGTTCAGCAGATCACCGGATCAAATCTCACCGGCTCAAGGTTGACTCAGCCTTCCATCCTTCCGAGGTGGGTAAAATGAGGACCCAGATTGTTGGGGGGCAATATGCTATTTAGTATACTGTCTTTGGTGTAAGCCGCCCAGAGTCCTCGGAGAGTGGGCGGCATAGAAATATGACTAATAAATAAATCCACGGGATACAGGCAGCATGTGAAACCACACCCACTCCGGTCCACTTCTCTGGTGCCCCAAAGGTTGGTGGGGCCTCTGATTTAAGGCATAAGCATAACTATTCAGCTCTAAAGCTTTGAACACCACAGGGCCTGATCATCAAATGAACCTCTCGTCCACTAAGCTATGGGGGCCGAGGAAAGAGCATTATGGAAAATGCCCTCCAGCCCAGCCCTGTGTTTTTTGTTTTTGTTTTTTTAATTTGATTTATATGCCGCCCTTCTCCGGAGACTCAGGGCGGCTTACAATGTGTTAAGCAATAGCCTTCATACTTTTGTATACTTTTATACAAATTCAGCTAATTGCCCCCACAAACTGGGTCCTCAATTTACCTACCTTAGAAAGGATGGAAGGCTGAGTCAACCTTGAGCCTGGGGAGATTCGAACTTGCAGTAATTGCAGGCAGCTGAATGTTAATAACAGGCTATTAGTCTGCTGCGCCACCAGGCTCTCTGTGTTTCTGCTCACACACACACACACAGCTCTTTCTGAGAAGTTGCATTGTCCCACACTTCTGGATGGTTAGAAAAATCTGCAAACGCACCTTTTTTTCACAACATTTTTAGTTATCTGTGACAATCTCAATGTTAATTGTGTAGGGCTTTTTTTTAAAAAAAAGGTTCCTATTCTGTTATTGCTTTAAAATATTTTGCTAACTGCTTCAAATATTCATCGAAGGGGGAAAAAAGGTGGAATGCAAATAAATCAACACGTAACCTTCCTGTTAACTCGCAAAGCATCCCTGGCCTGCTCTTGAGTTTGCCATAGGCCAGGGGGGATTGGAAAACCGGCGAAATGGCACAGCAGCCAAAGGCAGATGCACATTCCACGCTTATCTCTCTCAAGGCTGTATCCCAGGGTTACCTACAGCAGCCGAGGAGAGTGAGCTCTACAACCGGTGAAATTGCTCGGTAGGCGAATGTGATTGATGATGGGAGGGGGGGAAACAGGGTCATAATTGGAGTGTAAATTATGTAGGGTCAGAGCTGGTTTCACTTGGGAACGTGCCGACATGAAGCTCCTAATAAATAACTGGATTTCTTTTGAAGCTTGGCTCGTGATTCATGATTTAATTAGGGCATCCATCAGAACCCTGACACTTCACTTATTTTTATAATCAATTCGCTTTCTTAATAGATGGGCTGTGGTCAGCATAACTCTCAACTCTCCTGTCTGGTGACATTCTGTATTATTTAGGGACAGCATTGAAGTCATATTGGAGGAATCAGAAGCATCAGGAAAACTGGACTCCCAACACAAGGTCATCAACAGTTCTGTATCACACTTACAGGAGGTGTATGTTTGTAGGGTATGTATGTGTGTGTGCCAGAAGCTATATAGTCCTATAACTGAATACTCTTTAATGTATTACAGAATCACGAGGTGTAAAAATGAGGATCAAGCTAAATTAAACTGAAAGTATTTGTTCTCCTTGTTGTTGTTGTTTTCAAATAATCAGTCCTGACAAACTGGCATGAGTTCAGACAGAATACATTCATAACGAATGCTTCAAAATCAGGTTAGAGTGTGGTCAAACCACTGGTGGGTTCCTCCTGGTTCGGTCCGGTTCGGCCGAGCCGGTAGCAGTGACGATATGACGTCACCAAACCGGTTCTCCCCCCCCACCCCCCCACGTTATTCTTACCTTTTATTTGGTCCCACCCCCAATCTATTGCTGCCTCCTGAGTCCCAGCTGATGACTAGAGGGAAAAAAACTGTTTAAACTCTTGCCGCGGGGCTTCAAAGGGCCGCCCTACAGCTGATCAGTGTTAAAAGCAAACAAATGAGTCAGGTCGTAAGTGCGAGGACTGGTTCGTAAGTGCGAGGACCTTCCAGAAATGACTCTGACCAGCTAGCCACACCCACCTAGTCACATGACCTCCAAGCCACACCCACAAAATAAGCCACGCCGACAGAACCGGTAGTAAAAAAAATTAGGACCCACCCCTGGATCAAACCTGTAGCTAATAAGCGATTAAAACTGGAAAAGCTACACAGAAATATATATATCGACTCCAGCAAAGCATTTGACAAAGTACTCCATTACATGCCGATTAAGAAGGGAGTTAAGTCTGATCTGGAGAGGTACATAGCTGGCTTGCAAATTGTCCTCAAAGAATTCTCATCAATGGTTCCCCATCTACCTGAAGAAAGATATCAAGTGGAGTAGAACATGAATTAATTTTGGGTCCACAGCAGTGGTGGGTTTCAAATTTTTTTACTACCAGTTCTGTGGGTGTGGCTTGGTGGGCGTGGCAGAGGAAGGATACTGTAAAATCTCCATTCCCGCCCCACTCCAGGGGAAGGATACTGTAAAATCTCCATTTCCTCCCCAATCCAGGGGAAGGTTACTGCAAAATCCCCATTTCCTCCCGATCAGCTGGGACTCGGGAAGCAGAGAATAGATGGGGGCGGGGCCAGCCAGAGGTGGTATTTATCGGTTCTCCGAACTACTCAAAATTTCTGCTACCGGTTCTCCAGAACTGGTCAGAACCTGTTGAAACCTACCTCTGCTCCACCGTTCTTCAGCACTTTCATAAATGATTGAGATGGAGGGTATGCTTATCAAAATAGCAAATGACACCATAGAGTGGGACAGCTAATATTCTGGGGAGAAAGTAACGTGCCAGTAATTCAAATGATGTTGATAAGCTACAGAAACGGACCGGGAAGAACATAATGAAGCTTAACAGAGACGCATAGAAATTTCTTCATAGGAAACACAAGTCAAATGCACACATGTAGAGATGTTAAAAGACTTTGGATAAGTACCAAGTAAATGTTTTGAAAATGTTGTTAAAAAATGTTAAAAGCAAACTTAAGACAAATGGAAAAATGTCTGATCGGCCTTCCTATTTTTGTCTGAGCTGCGCTGGTAAAAAAAATAATGAAATGGAATAGCATAAGGAACATGGAAAGCAACTACAGCTGCAAAATTAATTTAGGCGATTCATTGATACCGATGGGAAGAAAGGCAGCTAACTGAATTGGCTTTTGGAGGAGGTAAGTTTATCTTGCCTATTAAAAACGGAATCAAAATGTTCCTTTTCAGAGATTTTGATCATGGGAGAAATAATTGGAGGGGGATTTATGGACTTCATTCCAAGTTCATTAACTGCTACTTATGAAACTAAGAAGAAAGACAAGGTCAGAATGATTAAAGTCCCAAATCCAGAGGGATTCTTTAAATACCGGAAGCCACAAAACTTCCGCAGTCTTTTATCCCTAGGAAAAGTTAAATAATCATAGGAAAAGCTAAGTAATCATAGGAAAAAGTTAAGTAATTTATTTATTAAAGTTACCTACCTGTAGACCACTTTAATCTAATTGAAAGGCAGATAATTTTAATAATTAAATTCCTTTTATGGAAATAATTTCCATTTAAAAAAAACAGCATCTACAAAATTTAACGTTTGGAATGACATAAAAGTATAAGTCTTTATATCATAAATACCGTAAAACCCATCTACAAAGCATCGATTAAGACACTGAAAATAAGGAAAATGGAAACAGCAGATGGAACCGATCTTCATCGATATGTCTTACTGTGATCCAAGTGGTTGGATTTGATAATCTTTTCAGAGTAGTCAGATATACTGGAGCATTCAATCTGCAAGATAGAAAAGAAGAAGGGGGGAAAGGAAGCTCAACACTGAGCATGTTAGATGAATCAAATTGTATATGTAGACATCATAAGCTTATTCCATAGAGGCTGTTCTTTTACCAAGACAAAGGTTCCTTCCAGGGATGGGTTCTAAATTTTTTTACTACCGGTTCTGTGGGCGTGGCTTATTTGTGGGTGTGGCTTGGAGGTCATGTGACTAGGTGGGTGTGGCTAGCTGGTCAGAGTCATTTCTGGAAGGTCCTCGCACTTACGACCAGTCCTCGCACTTACGACCTGACTCATTTGTTTGCTTTTAACACTGATCAGCTGTAGGGCGGCCCTTTGAAGCCCCGCGGCAAGAGTTTAAACAGTTTTTTTTCCCTCTAGTCATCAGCTGGGACTCAGGAGGCAGCAATAGATTGGGGGTGGGACCAAATAAAAGGTAAGAATAACATGGGTGGGTGGGGGTGGGTGGGAGGGCAGGGGGGGAGAACCGGTTCGGTGACGTCATATCGTCACCGCTACCGGTTCGGCCAAACCGGACCGAACCGGGAGGAGCCCACCACTGGTTCCTTCACACCTCATGTTGCTGTCTAGCACAGGGTCTCCCCAAAATGGCAACTTTAAGACTTGTGGACTTCAACTCCCAGAATTCCTCAGCCAGCATTCTAAGAATTGAAGTCCAGAGTCTATAAGTCCGTGATGGCGAACCTATGCCACATGGAGCCATATCTGTGGGCACACAAGCGTTGCCCCAGCTCAGCTCCAGCATGCATGCGCACGTCAGCCAGCTGATTTTTTGGGCCTTTCGGGCCCACCAGAAGTCAGGAAATGGGCCGTTTCCGGCCTCCGGAGGGCCTCCAGGGCGGTGAGGAAGGACATTTTCGCCCTCCCCAAGCTCCAAAAAAGCCTCTGGAGCCTGGGGAGGGCGAAAACAGGCCTACCGGTCCCACCGTGCCATCACATGCCAAAAATGGGGGAAGCCCGGCGGGTCGTGCACACATGCCAGGGGGGCAGGGCATGGGGGGGCATTGCGTGTGGGCACACGTGCACGCAATCCCCCTATGCTCCTCACGCTTTTGGCACGCGACGGCAAAAAGGTTAGCCATCATTGCTATAAATTGTCGAGTTTGGAGACCCCTGAATGAAATCAAAGAAAGCATGGCAACAAATACGAGGAGAAAAAGACGGGCTTTATTCCAATTACGGTCGTCCAATGGCCATCTCAACCCTCAACCCTTTAAGATGTGTGGACTTCAACTCCCAGAATTCCCCAGCCAGCTATGATGGCTAGTGAATTCTGGGAGTTGAAGTTCACAACTGTTGTAAGTTGAGGACTACCCGTACTTACATGCTGAAGCTGCTAAGGCCACTTTGTGCCAAAAGGAAGCCTCTATTTATTCATGATGCCAGTCATTTCTCCCTCCTTGCAGATCATTAATAAAAATGATGAAAGATCAAATCTTGGAGCGCTCCAATTAATATTTCACTCCAGGCTGAGGAGGAGTCCTTGATGAACGCTCGCTGAAAAATGATTGTCTAGCTAGCCAGACAGGTGTCCATTCAATTATTGTCCCATTTAATCTACAGTTAGCTAGCTTGCTCATCAGAGTAGTGTGGGCTCCTTGGTCAAGCGCTTTGCTAAAAAGAAGATGTATCATGTCTACGGCATTCGTACTGCAGAAGCCAATTGATAACGGGGAATATTTGTAGCCCAGGGTGGAAATGAGAGGTCAGTCCTTGGATGCTCCCTGAGCTTGGCTCCTCCTTGCCAGATGTTTCATTAATCAAATTAGGTAACATCATCAGTGCTGGAAGGGAGTAGGGTTTGTGGAATGGAGGAGGAGGAGAAGGAGGAAGAACAGGAGGAGGGAGTGTGGAGAGGAAGAGGAGGACTGTTTTGTCCATGGTGCTCTCTGAGTTTGCTTTTATTATTATTATTATTATTATTATTATTATTATTATTATTATTATTATTATTATTTATTAGATTTGTATACCGCCCTACTCCCGAAGGACTCAGGGCGGTGAACAGGCACAAAATAAAACACATACATACAAAAGTTAAAAAACAAAATTAAAACTAAATTAAATAATTTCGCCCGAGACAATTAAAATTCCCAATAATTTAAAAACAAATTAAAATTTCAGTATAAAAAATTTAAAAGAAAGGGGAGAAAATTAGGCCAGGCTGGCCTGCTGGAATAGGAGGGTCTTAAGAGCACGGCAGAAAGTGCGCAGATCCGGGATCCTCCGTATCTCCGGGGGGAGCTCGTTCCAGATAGTAGGTGCCCCCACAGAGAAGGCTCTCCCCCTGGGGGCCGCCAGTCGACATTGTTTGGCTGACGGCACCCGGAGGAGCCCCTCTCTATGAGAGCGTACCGGCCGGTGGGAGGCTGTTTGTGGTAGTAGGAGGTCCCGTAAATAACCAGGTCCTAAGCCATGGAGCGCTCTAAAGGTGGTAACCAAAACCTTGAAGCGCACCCGGAAGACCACCGGGAGCCAGTGCAGCTCGCGCAGGAGAGGTGTCACACGGGAGCGCCATGTTGCTCCCATAACCACCCGCGCGGCCACACTCTATGCCCGTGGGAGCCTCCGGGTGCTCCTCAAGGGGAGCCTTGCTTGTTTTCTTGCAGATGTTTCGTTACCAAACTAGGTAACATCATCAGTGCTGGAAGAGAGTAGGGTTTGTGGAATGGTGGAGATGGTTGTGGTGGTGGAGGAAGAGGAGGAGGACTATGAGGTCCTTGGAGGAAGGAAGACCAGGCATCAAAGGACCTTCCTATCAGGTTAGGACACTTCCGAGATGACCTCCCCAGGGCCAGATGTTTGGGAGTCCAGCTGGCAAACAAAGAGAGAGAGAGAAAAAAAACCATCGCTGCCAAAGCGAAACGATCGCTAGCATCCCTTCTCCTTACCCCATAGACTTTCTTGGCTCCCGCCTTGGCAGCGAACATGGAAAGGATGCCCGTGCCGCTCCCGACATCCAGCACAACCTTCTCCTTAAAGACGTGCTTATTGTGATACATGGAATTTCGGTAGGTTAACGTGCGCACCTCGTCCTTCAGCATTTCCTGGGTTAGAAAAAAAAAAAAGACACCGTCCGGTCACATAAAAACAGGAATTTCCCAGTGGTGAAATTCAATTTTTTTTACTACCGGTTCTGTTGGCGTGGCTTGGTGGGTGTAGTGTGGCTTGGTGGGCGTGGCAGGGGAAGGATACTGCAACATCCCCATTCGCTCTCCACTCCTGGGAGAAGGATACTGCAAAATCCCCATTCCTTCCTCACTCCAGGGGACGGATACTGCAAAATCCCAATTCCCTCCCTTCTCCTCGGGGAAGGATATTGCAAAATCTCCATTCCCATCCCACTCCTGGGGGAAGGATACTGCAAAATCCCCATTCCCACCCCATTCCTGCGGGAAAGATACTGCAAAATCCCCATTCCCTCCCCACTCCAGGGGGAAGCATACTGCAAAATCCCCATTCCTTCCTCACTCCAGGGGATGGATACTGCAAAATCCCAATTCCCTCCCTACTCCTGGGGGAAAGATATTGCAAAATCTCCATTCCCATCCCACTCCAGGGGGAAGGATACTGCAAAATTTCCATTCCCACCCCACTCTGGGGCAAGCCAGAGGTGGTATTTGCGGGTTCTCCGAACTACTCAAAATGTTCACTACCGGTTCGCCAGAACCTGTCAGAACCTGCTGGATTTCACCCCTGGAATTTACGTTGTTTTTGCTGGCGACTTGAATCTCTCTCCCTCCCTCTCTCCCTCCCTCTCTCTCTCTCTGTCTCTCTCTCTGTCTCTCTCTTTCTTTCTCTTTCTCTCTCTCCCCCTCCCTCCCTCTCTCTCTCTTTCTCTCTCTCTCCCCCTCCCTCCCTCTCTCTCTCTTTCTCTCTCTCTCTCTCCCCCTCCCTCCCTCTCTCTGTCTCTCTCTTTCTTTCTCTTTCTCTTTCTCTCTCCCTCTCCCTCCCTCTCTCTTTCTTTCTCTCTCTCTCCCCCTCCCTCCCTCTCTCTCTCTCTTTCTCTCTCTCTCTCCCCCTCCCTCCCTCTATCTCTGTCTCTCTCTTTCTTTCTCTTTCTCTCTCTCCCCCTCCCTCCCTCTCTCTCCCTTTCTCTCTCTCTCTCTCCCCTCCCTCCCTCTCTCTCTTTCTCTCTCTCTCTCCCCCTCCCTCCCTCTCTCTCTCTTTCTCTCTCTCTCTCTCCCCCTCCAGCCCTCTCTCTCTCTGTCTCTCTCTTTCTTTCTCTTTCTCTCTCTCCCCCTCCCTCCCTCTCTCTTTCTCTCTCTCTCTCCCTCACCCTCCCTCTCTCGCTCTCTTTCTCTCTCTCTCTCTCCCCCTCCCTCCCTCTCTTTCTCTCTCTCTCTCCCAGAAAAAAGACTATTTCCAATTTCGAGAGAAGACGCCAAGGGTTTCTATACCATGGCAACGCGAATACGTTAATCAGCGAGATCAACCTTCAAAGCGTGTTTTCTTTTACTCAACCGGCAGCTGTTCCATCCATCCGTGTGACCGACAACAAAATTGTCATCGAATCTCAAAAGTGCCCCCAAAATATCTATAGAGCATTGGCTGTAATTAGTTTGTAGCGCAGTTTAATATCGGCATTTCTAATCTCTGGGTGAATGCTGAGCCTGCGAAGTGAGCTAATATGCTTTAATAAATAAAGGGAGAAAAAGTCACTTTCAGCTGCTCGATCCAATTATTCTGCTTGCCACTCCAAATCCAGAAGATTCTGCTGTCCTTTTTCCCAATGAACTAACGATAGATAGTCCTTGACTTACAAGCATTCGTTTAGTGACCGTTAGAAGCAGTGGTGGGATTCAAACATTTTTACTACCGGTTCTGTGGGTGTGGCTTGGTGGGCGTGGCAGGGGAAGGATACTGTAAAATCTCCATTCCCTCCCCAATCCAGGGGAAGGTTACTGCAAAATCCCCATTTCCTCCCGATCAGCTGGGACTCGGGAGGCAGAGAATAGAAGGCCAGTCAGAATTTTTACTACCGGTTCTCCAAACTACTCAAAATTTCCGCTACCGGTTCGTCAGAACTGGTCAGAACCTGCTGAAACCCACCTCTGGTTAGAAGTTACAACAGACTGAAAAAAAGTGATTTATGGCCATTTCTCACTTCCAACCATTAGATCACACGATCAAAATTCAGACACTCGACAACTGGTTCATATTTACGACGGTCGCAGGGTCCCCTTTTGCAACCTTCTGACATGCACACTCCATGGGGAAGGCAGATTCGCTTAACGACCGTGTTCCTAACTGAACAACTGCCGTGATTCACTTAACCGCTGTGGCAAGAAAGGTCATAAAATGGAACAAAATTCACTTCACAACTGTCTGAGTTAACAACAGAAATTTTCGGCTCAATCCTAGTCGTAAATTGAGGAATACCTATCCCAGACTCTTTGTCATTTTGGGCTGCTGTACACCGCACACAACCAGAAAGCCCTTCTGCTCTTTACAAGTAGTCCTCAAGTTACGACACTTCACTTAGTGACCATTCGAAGCTGCTGCAGCGCTGAAAAAAAAAGGGGCATATGACCATTTTTCACAGTTATGACCATTGCGGCATCCCCATGGCCATGTGAGCAAAATACACGTACTTGGCAAATGTCTCATATTTATGACGGTTACAGTGTCCGGGAGTTTGGTGATCCCCTTTTGTGATAAGCAAAGTCAATGGGGAAGCGAGATTCACTTAAGAACCGTCTTACCAATTGAACAACTGCAGTGATCCACTCAACGACTGTGGCAGGAAAGGACTTAAAAATGGAGCCAAACTCACTTAACAAATGTTTCACTGAGCAGCATAAATTTTCGGCTCCGTTGTGCTTGTAAGTCAAGGGCTACCTGTAGTGGTTTTTAGTTTACTAAGGTTGAGGAACAAGAGAGGAAATTACTTAGAAGCAACTCTGCCTGCCTTTCTTGGCTTTGTTGTGGCCCATCGGCTGCCGGCCCCTCCAGCAGCCGAATCAGAGGAGGAGGAGGCGGCGTGGGAATCAGGCAGTGGTGGGTTGCCCCCAGGTTCAGACCGGTTCTATAGAACCGGTAGTAAAACCGGCGGGAGGCTCCGCCCACTGACCCGGACGTCATCAGAAGTGATCTGTGCATGCACGATGTGAACCGGTAGTAAAGGTAAGTAGGTAAAGGTAAGTAGAACCCACCCCTGGGGTCAGGGCCAACAGCAAGGCAACCTGAGAGTTCCGAGGGGGAAGAGGGAATGGAGCTGGCAGAGAGAGAGAGAGAGAGACAGAGGAGAGAGAAGAGAGAAAAAGAGAGAGAGAGAGAGAGAGAGAGAAAGAGAGGAGAGAGAGAGAGAGGAGAGAGGAGAGAGAGAGAGAGAGAGAGAGGAGAGAGAGGAGAGAGAGAGAGAAAGAGAGAGAGAGGAGAGAGAGGAGAGAGAGAAGAGAGAGAAAGAAAGAGAGGAGAGAGAGAGAGAGAGGAGAGAGAAGAGAGAGAAAGAAAGAGGAGAGAGAGAGAGAGACAGAGAAAGAAAGAGAGGGGGAGAGAGAGAGGAGAGAGGAGAGAGAGAAAGAAAGAGAGAGAGAGGAGAGAGATAAGAGAGAGAAAGAGAGGAGAGAGAAAGAGAGAGAGAGAGGAGAGAGAGAAAAGAGAGAAAGAGAGAGAGGAGAGAGAGAGAGAGGAGAGAGGAGAGAGAGAAAGAAAGAGGAGAGAGAAAGAAAGAGAGAGAGAGAAAGAAAGAGAGAGGGGGGAGAGAGAGAGGAGAGAGAAGAGAGAGAGAGAGGAGAGAGAGAAGAGAGAGAAAGAAAGAGAGAGAGAGAGATGCGAAGCCTGGGCCATCCCTCACCCCTCAGATGGAGAGTCAACAGCCCCCAGGTCTGGAGGTGGCTGATGAGGAAGAGGAGGAACAGCTGGGTCCAGTGCCTGATGCGAGGATGCACAGAAGGCAGAGGAGAGGAGAGCAGTGGAAATCTATGGGCCGGTCCTCGGGACGGAAAAGCCACCGCTGCTAGCGAAGCCCCACTCTAGCTCTGGGGATAAAAGGCAGGGAGCGGAGACGAATAGACGTGGCAGACAACTATTCATCTCCCTGCCGGACAGACTGGTTAGCTTGAGTTGAGAGAGAAACTTTTTGCACTCCTAATAAAGAAATCTTTGAGTTCACTTCAGAGGGTTTGTCGTGTTTGGGGAGCTGGGTCAGAACAGGCTTGGTGGGAAAAGCCTTATGCTTTGACCAGCTCTTACATTGAATCCATCTTCTTCTAACTGCCGTTCTACTTCCAAGATCTTAAATTTCCTGCCGATTTCTCATTGAGGTAGCAGAAGTGGAAGTCACGGACAGGGGTGGGTTCTAAATTTTTTTACTACCGGTTCTGTGAGCGTGGCTTATTTTGTGGGTGTGTCTTGGAGGTCATGTGACTAGGTGAGCGTGGCTAGCTGGTCAGAGTCATTTCTGGAAGGTCCTCGCACTTACCACCAGTCCTCGCACTTACGACCCGACTCATTCGTTTGCTTTTTAACACTGATCAGCTGTAAGGCGGCCCTTTGAAGCTCCGCGGCAAGAGTTTAAACAGTTTTCTTCCCTCTAGTCATCAGCTGGGACTCAGGAGGCAGCAATAGATTGGGGGTGGGACCAAATAAAAGGTAAGAATTATATGGGAGGGGGGGATGGGAGGGGGGGGAGGGAGAACCGGTTTGGTGACGTCATATCGTCACCGCTACCGGTTCGGCCGAACCGGACCGAACCGGGAGGAACCCACCACTGGTCAGGAAGTAGGTAAAGGCAAGAAGGGCTCCCTTGGCCCATGGATGAAAGCTCTAAAACCTGGTGTCACCTATTGTGGTGAAGGTTGCATTTAGCCTCCTTGATTCTGGTTCATTAACAAGGAGCCCACACTTCTTAAGTTTTCATTTTTCTCGCTCCTTAACCGTAAATGTCTCCCTTACCCTTCAGGGTGGCACGTTCAAACTCTAATTGAAATGTCATCTATTTCTTTTCTTCTTTTTTGTTCAAGTTCTGACTAGTAATGAGCAATTAGAGAGAACTGTGTCGATGTCCCCAAAGTATTTTAAATTAACTTCTTTGTTCCCTGGATTTACAGAGTACGTTTCCTCTGCAGTGTTCCAGGAAGGGGCATTGAATTCTTAGCAGCAACCGGAGGTGGTATTCAGCCGGTTCGGAAATCGCAGGTGGGGCTGCCCACCCGCCCTGGCTCTGCAACCTTAAATTCTCAAAGAGCCATTTGGACCCGTGTCCCACAGAAAAGAAAACACCGGGAGCCACAAAACCTGGGTGGGCGTGGCCAACTCGATGTCACTCACTTCCACCAGTCACATGACCACCCCCCAGCCACACCTACCCAGCCGGTCATTAGGGCAGAGAACCAGTTGTTAAAAAACACCGGGAACCACAAAATTATTTTGACATCTCTCTCTCTCCCCCTCCCTCCCTCTCTCCCCCCCTCTCCCTCTCTCTCTGTATCTCTCTATGTCTCTCTCTCTCTCCCCCTTTCTCTGTATCTCTCGATGTCTCTCTCTCTCTCCCTCTCTCTCTGTACCTCTCTATGTCTCTCTCTCTCTCCCCCTCTCTCTGTATCTCTCTATGTCTCTCTCTCTCTCCCCCTCTCTCTCTCTATCTCTCTCTGTCTCTCTCCCCCTCTCTCTGTATCTCTCTATGTCTCTCTCTCTCTCCCCCTCTCTCTGTATCTCTCTATGTCTCTCTCTCTCCCTCTCTCTCTGTACCTCTCTATGTCTCTCTCTCTCTCCCCCTCTCTCTGTATCTCTCTATGTCTCTCTCTCTCTCCCCCCCTCTCTCTCTATCTCTCTCTGTCTCTCTCCCCCTCTCTCTGTATCTCTCTATGTCTCTCTCTCTCTCCCCCTCTCTCTGTATCTCTCTATGTCTCTCTCTCTCCCTCTCTCTCTGTATCTCTCTATGTCTCTCTCTCTCTCTCCCCCTCTCTCTGTATCTCTCTATGTCTCTCTCTCTCTCCCTCTCTCCCTCTATCTCTGTATCTCTCTATGTCTCTCTCTCCCCCTCTCTCTGTATCTCTCTATGTCTCTCTCTCTCTCTCCCTCTCTCTCTGTATCTCTCTATGTCTCTCTCTCTCTCCCTCTCTGTATCTCTCTATGTCTCTCTCTCTCCCTCTCTCTCTGTATCTCTCTATGTCTCTCTCGCTCTCTCCCTCTCTCTCTGTATCTCTCTATGTCTCTCTCTCTCCCTCTCTCTCCCTCTCTCTCTATGTCTCTCTCTCTCTCCCTCTCTCTCTGTATCTCTCTATGTCACTCTCTCTCTCCCTCTCTCTCTGTATCTCTCTATGTCTCTCTCTCTCCCTCTATCTCTGTATCTCTCTATGTCTCTCTCTCTCTCCCTCTCTCTGTATCTCTCTATGTCTCTCTCTCTCTCCCTCTCTCTCTGTATCTCTCTATCTCTCTCTCTCTCTCTCCCTCTCTCTGTATCTCTGTATCTCTCTCTCTCTCTCCCTCTCTCTCTGTATCTCTCTATGTCTCTCTCTCTCTCCCTCTCTCTCTGTATCTCTCGATGTCTCTCTCTCTCTCCCTCTCTCTCTGTACCTCTCTATGTCTCTCTCTCTCTCCCCCTCTCTCTGTATCTCTCTATGTCTCTCTCTCTCTCCCCCCTCTCTCTCTATCTCTCTCTGTCTCTCTCCCCCTCTCTCTGTATCTCTCTATGTCTCTCTCTCTCTCCCCCTCTCTCTGTATCTCTCTATGTCTCTCTCTCTCCCTCTCTCTCTGTATCTCTCTATGTCTCTCTCTCTCTCTCCCCCTCTCTCTGTATCTCTCTATGTCTCTCTCTCTCTCCCTCTCTCCCTCTATCTCTGTATCTCTCTATGTCTCTCTCTCCCCCTCTCTCTGTATCTCTCTATGTCTCTCTCTCTCTCTCTCCCTCTCTCTCTGTATCTCTCTATGTCTCTCTCTCTCTCCCTCTCTGTATCTCTCTATGTCTCTCTCTCTCCCTCTCTCTCTGTATCTCTCTATGTCTCTCTCGCTCTCTCTCTGTATCTCTCTATGTCTCTCTCTCTCTCCCTCTCTCTCCCTCTCTCTCTATGTCTCTCTCTCTCTCTCTCCCTCTCTCTCTGTATCTCTCTATGTCACTCTCTCTCTCCCTCTCTCTCTGTATCTCTCTATGTCTCTCTCGCTCTCTCTCTGTATCTCTCTATGTCTCTCTCTCTCTCCCTCTCTCCCTCTATCTCTGTATCTCTCTATGTCTCTCTCTCCCCCTCTCTCTGTATCTCTCTATGTCTCTCTCGCTCTCTCTCTGTATCTCTCTATGTCTCTCTCTCTCTCCCTCTCTCTCCCTCTCTCTCTATGTCTCTCTCTCTCTCTCTCCCTCTCTCTCTGTATCTCTCTATGTCACTCTCTCTCTCGCTCTCTCTCTGTATCTCTCTATGTCTCTCTCTCTCTCCCTCTCTCTCCCTCTCTCTCTATGTCTCTCTCTCTCTCTCTCCCTCTCTCTCTGTATCTCTCTATGTCACTCTCTCTCTCCCTCTCTCTCTGTATCTCTCTATGTCTCTCTCTCTCCCTCTATCTCTGTATCTCTCTATGTCTCTCTCTCTCTCCCTCTCTCTGTATCTCTCTATGTCTCTCTCTCTCTCCCTCTCTCTCCCTCTCTCTCTATGTCTCTCTCTCTCTCTCTCCCTCTCTCTCTGTATCTCTCTATGTCACTCTCTCTCTCCCTCTCTCTCTGTATCTCTCTATGTCTCTCTCGCTCTCTCTCTGTATCTCTCTATGTCTCTCTCTCTCTCCCTCTCTCTCCCTCTCTCTCTATGTCTCTCTCTCTCTCTCTCCCTCTCTCTCTGTATCTCTCTATGTCACTCTCTCTCTCCCTCTCTCTCTGTATCTCTCTATGTCTCTCTCTCTCCCTCTATCTCTGTATCTCTCTATGTCTCTCTCTCTCTCCCTCTCTCTGTATCTCTCTATGTCTCTCTCTCTCTCTCCCTCTCTCTCTGTATCTCTCTATGTCTCTCTCTCTCTCTCCCTCTCTCTGTATCTCTGTATCTCTCTCTCTCTCTCCCTCTCTCTTGTATCTCTCTATGTCTCTCTCTCTCTCCCTCTCTCTCTGTATCTCTCTATGTCTCTCTCTCTCTCTCTCTCTCTCCCTCTCTCTCTGTATCTCTCTATGTCTCTCTCTCTCCCCCCCTCTCTCTGTATCTCATTGTCTCTGCCCTGGCTGCTTCTCCACTCCTTGCCCTCACCCTTACCTTCTCAGGCCAGGTGAGGAGTGAATGGGAGGGGAGGAGGAGGGGTGGGGCCAGCCAGTGGTGGGATCTCCTGACAGGGAGCCACAGCAGAGGGCCTAAAGAGCCGCATGCAGCTCTGGAGCCACAGGTTGCTGACCTCTGCTCTATGCTGTCCTATTTAGGAACATTTTTGAGGCCGGGCACATGCACGGAAGGCATGCGCACGAGCAAGGCGCATCCGTGGAAAGCTGGGCGCATGTGCACGCTCTCACATTTTTGGTGCTAGGCGAACCGGTAGGTAAATGATGTGAATTGGCAGTAACCCCAGCAATGGAATTTATTTAAAGATGAAAATTCCTGCAACTACCTTCAGGTAATTGTCTACAGCTCGGACATTGATCCTGTTTGGGCTTCGACTTTCTAGAATTTGTGTCTCATTCACAAGTAGCAAATAGCACCTGCCTTTCAATCCCATACACCTCTGTTGCAATTTCCAGCAGCTGCATCAAACTAGTTATCAGACTTATATAACAAAATGAAATTCAACTGTGAAAAAAGTCAGGTTCTACATTTGGGCAAGGAAAACCAAATGCACAGGTATACGACAGGTAGTGCTTTGCTCAATAGCAGTAACTGTGAGAGGGATCTTGGAGTCCTAGTGGACAACCATTTAAATAGGAGCCAGCCGTGTGCAGCAGCTGCCAAAAAAGCCAACACAGTTCTAGGCTGCATAAACAGAGGGGTAAAATCAAGATCACGTGAAGTGTTAATACCACTTTATGACTAGGAGAAGAAGTTTCCTCAGTTCTCAGCCCAATTTCTGAGGACGTGCCTTCTGTCAGCGTATAAGAATGTATGAACTGGAATAGCCAGAACAACAAGTCAGCCAATGGGAACTCTTTGGTGACTGAGACACAGGATTTGTTGTGAGCCATGTGAGACGGCTCAGAGCTGGGCGTGGCTTAGCTTAACTGTTCTGTTTTATATAAGAGTTTGTTTGTCTTTGCTTGAGTGTCCTTGCTTCTACTTCTTGTCCTTGTCCTTGCTACTTCTTCTTCTCTCTACCACGTTGCAAGAGCTGCATGGGTATGGTATACATGCATCACCTTTTATATTATAGTATATATACTTGAAATCCTGCATCCAGTGTTGGTCGCCACAATGTAAAAAAGATGTGGAGACTCTAGAAAGAGTGCAGAGAAGAGCAACAAAGATGATTAGGGGACTGGAGGCTAAAATATATGAAGAACGGTTGCAGGAACTGGGTATGTCTAGTTTGATGAAAAGAAAGACTAGGGGAGACATGATAGCAGATTCCAATATCTCAGGGGTTGCCACAAAGAAGAGAGAGTCAAGCTATTCTCCAAAACCCGAGGGCAGGAAAAGAAGCAATGGGTGGAAACTAATCCAGGAGAGAAGCAATTTAGAACTAAGGAGAAATTTCCTGACCGTTAGAACAATTAACCAGTGGAACAACTTGCCTCCAGAAGTTGTGAATGCTCCAATACTGGATGTTTTTAAGAAGATGTTGGACAACCAATCTCTCAAGTCCCACAAGATCTTCACCTTCTCATTTTCTATAGCTTTTCCCACTTTGTGTTCCCATGACTTTTTGGATACAGGAAAGTTGTATTTTTTACATAATGACCAGTGGATTAATTTAGCAACTCAGTCGTGTCTAGCTTTGTAATCCGTTTGTGCGATTTTGTTGCACTCACATATTAAATGTGAATCAGTTTCGACTTTGTTGTTGCAAAGTCAGAAGTTTGGATTGTCAGTGGATTTTTGTATCTTTGCTTTCATGCTATCATCATCATCATCATCATCATCATCATCTCTGTTGTTTTTGTAAGTACACTGAGTGCTTTTGTATTGGATGGGAAATTCTACAGTATACAGGATATTCTCAACCATCCAGGTCATAATTGTCCCAAATGTGTTTTTTCAAAAGGCACCTTGGTTTTTGGCTGAAGACATTTTGCTTCTCCTCCAAGAAGCTTCTTCAATTCTGAAACTGAAGCTTCTTCAGAACCAAGGAAGCTTCTTGGAGGAGAAGGGAAACGTCTTCATGCAAAAACAAAACCCAGTTGCCTTTTAGGAAAAAAAAAAAACACCTTTGGCTGAATAAAATATAAATCCTTCCATTCTCCCGAGTCAGTTGGAACAGAAAAAGCTTCCTTGGAAGAGAAGCAAAAGATTTTCAAAGGGAAAAAAAAACCCGGAGAAAATTCAATTGCTTTTTGGAAAAAGCACCTTTGCAATGTGTTTTCAGAAAGAAACTCGAGCCCAATAAAAGCTGGTGGAAAAACACCGGCTGGCTCTTTGACAGCATCTCACTCCAGACAGCTATTGTGAATCTCTGAACCTGTTCCCATTGTTCCCGTACCTCCAGCTGCTGGTGGGTGATGAGTGACCTATATTGATCCTGCGAAATGGGGCTGCGGCTGCAGTAAGTTGGTTTTTGTTAGAACTATTTGTTCAATATGTGTCTCCAAAATCTTTTTTGCAGGTGTCTCCATGGGGGGAATCTCAACTACGCAACAGCGAGCCCGAGGACAGTTTTGGCAAAGAAGGTTCTGAATTTATTTTCACGGGAGAAACAAAAATCACATTTTATCTTCCCTTGTACAATTCTGCCTGCTCCTGTTGGTAGAAATGCCCAACTGGGTTCAGTTCCAAGGGGAGAGAAAGACACTGGAAAAAAATGGAGACTGCTGCTTGAAAAGATGGTTTAATGGTGGACAGGACCACGTGATTTGAGATCCTGGGCAAAAAGGCACATGGGTGAGAGAGAGAGAGAGAGAGAGAGAGAGAGATTTATACCCTCTGTTGGGCTTTGAATTTGAGCTTGTCTTCTGATTGGTTGCCAGACTCCCATGGGGCCATGCAGAGGTAACTTTGTAGGTTGTCTTTGGAGTCCCAGGCTTGGTTGAGCCTTGCTGGGTGATGCAATCTCCCCAGGTGCCATGTGGTGAGTTCTGTTGCTAGGTGGGTAGAGGGCTAATCCTATCTTCGTTGGATCTTGGGTGAGGGCATTTGCTTATGAATAGACCTAGCTATCTCTTTCTGTCTTAAGTGCTGACATCTGCTGTGGGCTATTGAGGAGGGTGGGGGGGCTATGAAGAGCAGAGGTGGGTTTCAGCAGGTTCTGATCAGTTCTGGAGAACCGGTAGCGGAAATTTTGAGTAGTTCGGAGAACCGGTAGTAAAAATTTTGACTGGCCCCGCCCCCATGAGATCATCCGTGGATTTGGGGTGCGATGCCATCTGTACGCTGATGACACTCAGCTGTACATCTCCACCCCAAACCACCCCAACAATGCCCTTGAAGTGATGTCCCAGTGCCTGGAGGCCGTGCGGGCCTGGATGGGAAGGAACAGGCTTCGACTCAACCCTTCCAAGACCGAGTGGCTGTGGATGCTGGCATCCCGATATAGCCAGCTGGTGCCATCGCTGGCTATTGGGGGCGAGTCATTGGCCCCCACAGAGGGGGCTCACAACTTGGGCATCCTCCTGGACACACGGCTGTCTTTAGAAGAGCACATGACCGCCGTGGCCAGGGGGGCTTTTTATCAGGTTCGCCCGATATGCCAGTTGTACCCCTTTCTGAGTCGGGATTCCTTATGCACAGTCACTCATGCTCTCGTCATTTCTCGCCTGGACTATGCCAACGCTCTCTACATGGGGCTCCCCTTGAGGAGCACCCGGAGGCTCCAACTGGCCCAGAATGCGGCCACGCAGGTGATTACGGGAGCGACATGGCGCTCCCATATAACACCTCTCCTGCGCGAGCTGCACTGGCTACCGGTGGTCTTCCGGGTGCGCTTCAAGGTGTTGGTTCTCACCTTTAAATGCTCCATGGCTTAGGGCCAGGGTATTTACGAGACTGCCTTCTGCTACCGATAACCTCCCACCGCCCAATACGCTCTCACAGAGAGGGCCTCCTCAGGGTGCCGTCGGTCACGCAATGTCGGCTGGCGGCCCCCAGGGGGAGGGCCTTCTCTGTGGGAGCACCCGCCCTCTGGAACGAGCTACCTCCCGGAATACGGCTCATTCCAGATCTCCGCACTTTCCATAAGACGTTTTTATTTCAGCAAGCCGGCCTGGCCTGAATAGGTTTTATGGGTTAGTTTTTTAATTGTATAGCTAGGGGTTTTAAATTGGGTGGCTGTTTAATTTAATTTATTTTTAATTATCTTAACTTTTATATTGTATGTTATTTTAATTCTCGGCTGTTCACCGCCCTGAGTCCCTTCGGGGAGAAGGGCGGGATATAAATTTAATAAATAATAATAATAATAATAATAATAATCTATTCTCTGCCTCCCAAGTCCCAGCTGATCGGGAGGAAACAGGGATTTTGCACTATCCTTCCCCTGTATTGGGGAGGGAATGGAGATTTTACAGTATCCTTTCCCTGCCACGCCCACCAAGCCATGCAACGCCCACCAAGCCACACCCACAGAACCGGTAGTAAAGAATTTTGAAACCCACCACTGATTAAGAGTGAGTCTGCTTCCTGCCTAAAAAACATGTTTCTCCATTTCTCATCCCAGCAAAATAATATTCTGCCTTTTTTAATATTTCCTAGAATATTTCATTCTTCTAGGAGAGGGGTGGGTGCTAACTTACTTCCTCCACTGCCAAAGCAGAAGCTTTTATGCAGCCTCAACGAATTGCAAAGGTAGAAATTCAGAGTCAACGGAGACCGTCTATTTTAACCGGCAGCAGAGAATTAAAAACAACAACAACAACAAAGCATTCACAGTTTGTCTTGAGTCCTGCATTTGCATAGGACACAAGTAGTGATAATTATATTGCTAAGACTTGTTATAACACAGTTGGCTAGCTCAGAAGAATGAGGTGACTAAACATTGACTCAATAACGTTGTCAACAGTTTAAATACCAAAGCTGCGGGCTTCACTTTGGATTCTGCGACGGAAATATGGTGCAGAAGTTTGCCATAAAGAAACTCCAATGGGACCAAATTATACACAAATGTCATCAGAAATCACATAAATCACAACAGAGAAGTTTAAGGGAGGAGGCCAAGTCTACAACCTACACAACAATTCTGTGGTCCCAAAGGTTCTTCTTTCAAGAGGCAATTGGACTTTCTGGTTTTTCTTTGAAGACCTTTCGCTTCTCATCCAAGAGGCTTCTTCGGCTCTGACTGGATGGTGGGGAAATGGAAGGATTTATATCCCTTGCAGACAGCTGGTCATTTGCATTCTTTTTAGAGAGTCACTGAGGCCTTACTATGTCCTCAGGGTCACCTGAGTGGTGCAAAATGGGTGTGGAGCAGGGGTGAAATGCTCCCAGTTCGGACCGGATCGGCCGATCCGGTAGCGATGGCGGCAGGTGGTTCAGAGAACCGGTAGCAAAAATTCCTGCGCCCCCTGGCCCCCCCATGCCCAGCTGAGCCGCGCGATCATCAGAGGCTGTCTTTTTTACTTTTAAAAGCATTTTTTCTATAATCTCTTCCGCTGAAAAGATGCTTTTAAGTTTTTTTTTTAAAAAAAGCCTCTGATGATCCCGCAGCTCATCTGGGATCGTCAGAGGCTTTTAAAAGCATTTTTTTTCTGCAACCTCTTCGGCCGAAGAGGTTGTAGGAAAAAAAAATGCCTTTAAAAGCCTCTGGCGATCCCAGCTGAGTTGCCTGATCGTCAGAGGCTTCTAAAAGCATGTTTTTTCTGCAACCTCTGAAGGTTGTAGATAAAATGCTTTTAAAAGTAAAAAAAAAAAAAGTTGGCCACGCCCACCCAGTCACATTACCCCCACCACCAAGCCACGCCCACAGAACCAGTAGTAACAAATTTTAGATTTCACGCCTGGTGTGGAGCCTTCTTGGAACTGCTGAAAGGACTGTGTTGTGGAGCTGTGTTTCCTGCAGGATGTTTTCTGCCCTGGGTCCAGTGGTGAAGAAGAGCCGAAGAAGCTTCTTGGATGAGAAGTGAAACGTCTTCAAAGAAAAACCAGAAAATCCAGTTGGCTCTTGAAAAAAGCACCTTTGGGATTTCCATCCGTTACTTCTTCTCCTGCCTCCAGGTGCTTTGGAGGATAGGCTGACCCCCTTTTCTTTGTGGCAGCCCCTAAAATGTTGGAAGACTGCTATCTTGTCATCCCTAGTCCTTCTTTTCACTAGACTAGACATAACCCAATTCCTGCAACCGTTCTTCATATGTTTTAGCCTCCAGTCCCCTAATCATTTTTGTTGCTCTTTTCTGCATGCTTTCCAGAGTCTCAACATCTTTTTTATTTTATGGTGTGTTAGGAAATGACTATTACCTACAGTACCTTGTTGGGTTGGCAATATATAAACCATCAAAATAGGTTTAAGACTGCTGTATTGCATCATACTGTGTCCTGATTGGTTAGCTCTGTAGCCAATCTCCTTAAGAGGGAGCTAGAAACATGGTTTGTCTCTCTTTGCTGTTCTTGCTCTCTGATATCTCTGTATGCTACTGTTTGCAAATCCAGAAGAACTGTTTATTGTGAATGACTACAACGACTGGTAAGAAGACTTTGTTATTGGATTTTTATTTTTTTTTTAATTTTGATTTATATGCCGCCCTTCTCCGGAGACTCAGGGTGGCTTACAATGTGCTAAGCAATAGCCTTCATCCTTTTCTATATTTATACAAAGTCATCTTATTGCCCCCACAACTGGTTCCTCAATTTACCTACCTTAGAAAGGATGGAAGGCTGAGTCAACCTTGAGCCTGGCGAGATTCGAACCTGCAGTAATTGCAGGCAGCTGGTCTTAATAACAGGGTGCTTTAGACCACTGTACTACCAAGGATTATCCCTGGACTGTTGTTTTGCTATCTCCTGCTTTATATGTGTATGATCTGGACTGTTTATTGGACTATGCCTTACTATTTCCTGAAAGTAAACACAACTCAGTGTATCTGTGTGTTGACTGTGTTTATTCGTACCTACTCTCAATTGTTTTCATGTGTACACCCTTGCTATTCAAGGGTTACTCTGCGAATTCCTTAACATGGTGACCAAAGCTAGATGCAATATTCGAAGTGTGGCCTTACCAAGGCATTATAATATAGAATTGACAATTCACGTGATCTTGATTCTATCCCTCTGTTAACGCAGCGTAGGGTTGTATTGGCTTTTTTGGCAGCTGCAGCACACGGCTGGATCCTATTTAAGTCATCGTCCACTGAGACACCAAGACCCCTCTTGCAGTTTCTGCTACTGGCACCGGATTCCACCTATTTTACACCTGCGAATTTGGTTTTCCTTGCCTAAAAGTGTAAAAAACTTGCTTTTCTCCACATGGTAGAGAAATTCTCTACATACGGAAATGTATGACTAGTTTTTCTTTTTCTTTCTTTTTCTTTTTTCCCCCCTAATTTCTTGCATAGGGATTATTCTTTACACTATTTACGTTGTTTGTATTTGTGTGTGTGTGTCATGGATTGCACCAGTGAGGCTAAAACCAATTTCGTTGTATACATGATGTACAATGACAATACAGGCTATACTATTGAATTTCGAGTGGATTTTTCAAGGTGTGGCTGAAAAAGTTGTTTCAGCTTAAGTCCACCCTCAAACCCACATAGCACACCGTTCTGGGCATTGTTACAAAAACCACTCAGCCTCCTGGACCGATTTTTACCTCATGGATTCCAAAGTGAGCGTACGAATCGAAGTAATAATCCCTCGACGTCATTTCTTCCGGATTCAGGAGTTTCGCCAGCTTGCCTCGGCCGGGACAACTTGGCGCCAACGGAGTTTGAATGGCAGGCGGGACAGGATTCGTCATGGCGACAGGCTGGAGAGGTTTGGGGGCGCCGCTGTACACCTGAAAAGGCATCACGGGAAAAGTAAATAATCTTAGCATTTCACGCCCACACACCGTTCGCTTCTGCACTTTCAGTATTTGCTTTTCTTTCTAGTCATATTTTTTTCAGTATTTAGGGGATCTTACTTTTTACCAGCTCAGATTCTTCTTCCTGTGTTGATCTCATTAAATTAGGACAAGAAGCAATGGATGGAAACTAATCAAGGAGAGAAGCAACGTGGAACTAAGGAGAAATTTGCTGACAGTTAGAACAATTAATCAGTGGAACAGCTTGCCTCCAGAAGTTCTGAATGCTCCAACACTTTTTAAGAAGAGATTGGACGACCATTTGTCTGAAATGGTATAGGGTTTCCTGTCTGAGCAGGGGGTTGGACTAGAACAGTGGTGGGGTTGCTACCAGTTCGCCCCGGATTGGGCAAACTGGTAGCGGCGGTAGTGGGAGGCTCCACCCACCCGCCCGGATGCTTCTACGCATACACAGAAGTTTCTCTGCATGCACAGAAGCGTCGCACGCACGCACGCGTGAACTGGTAGCAACGGGAATTGAAACCCACTACTGGACTAGTAGTAGTAGTAGTAGTAGTAGTGGACACGTAGGCCCGTTTTTCATCCTCCTCAGGCTCCAGAGGCTTTCTTAGAGCCTGAGGAGGGCGAAAACAACCTTCCCCAACCCCCAGAGGCCCTCCGGAGGCTGGAAACAACCCGTTTCCTGACTTCCGGTGGGACCAGAAGGCCTGAAAATCAGTTGGCCGGCGCGCGCATTCGCACTGGAGCTGAGCTAGGGCACTCATATGCCCACAGATATGGCTCCACATGCCACCTGTGGCACACATGCCATAGGTTCACCATCACAGTTTAGTTTAGTTTAGTTTAGTTTAGTTTAGTTTAGTTTAGTTTAGTTTAGTTTAGTTGTTTAGTTTAGTTTAGTTTAGTTTAGTTTAGTTTAGTTTAGTTGTTTAGTTTAGTTTAGTTTAGTTTAGTTTAGTTTAGTTTAGTTTCGTTTCGTTTCGTTTCGTTTCGTTTCGTTTCGTTTCGTTTCGTTTCTTACAGGTACTCCTTGATTTAATGACCACAACCGATCAAAATTTCTGTTGTTAAGGAGACATCAGTTAATAGCACTTAGCAATAGCACTTAACTTATGTACCACTTCATGGTGCTTTACAGACCTCTCTAAGCAGTTTACAGAGTCAGCGTCTTGCCCCCAACAATCTGGGTCCTCATTTTACCAACTTTGGAAGGATGGAAAGCTGAATCAACCTCGAGCCCATCAGGATTGAACTGCTGGCAGTCGGCAGAGTCAGCCTGCAATCCTGCATTCCAACCGCTGCGCCACCACGGCTCTTAAGTTAAGCGAGCTTTGGCCCATTTTACAGCCGTTCTTGCCACAGCGATTAAATCAGTCATTGCAGTTGTAGAGTTAGTAACAGCATTGTAAAGTGAGTCTGGCTTCCCAACTGCTGGTCAGAAGGTCACCAAAGGGTGAATCCGGGACACTGCGACTGTCATAAATATGAATCAGTTGTCAAGAGTTTGAATTGGGATTGTGTGACCGTCGTTAACTTCAAACGGAACTGAAAAAAGTGGTGTCAGCGTCTCAGCACTGACATAAAAAAGGGAGGATGAAGCTTGAACTTTTGCCTGCTAAATCCCTTTGAAGTTTTGATCTCCTTGGAGATGAAGTGGGAGGGGGAACATTCCTGTGAACTGACAGGAAAAGGAATCAGGAGAGTGACTTGGAAGATAGCCAATGAGAAGCAGAGAATTGGGGATCGGAAAGGGAGGGATTGGGGGGCAAAGGTCAGTACTGACCGCGCAGAGTCATGATCCAGTTGCTATACTCGAATAAGGAGAAAATGTCCTTAAGGATTGGCAGTTTGGAAGTTCATTTATTCTGAGATAGCATCGAAGCCTGACAAGTGGCTTATGACCATTTTTCACACTTTACGACCATTGTAGCATTCCCCACGGTCATGTGATCAAAAATTCAGAGCCTTGGCAACTGACTAAATGAACTATTATTGTAAGTCAAGGACTATCTGTAATCTCCCAGATATTTCGGGACATTCACTCTCAGACTACCTCTCTCGCTAAAGCCTGCCAGAAAATCTGACCACTCTCCTAGGGTTTATACAGCTTCGCTCAAATGGAGAATCCTTTAAAACACTGACCAAGAAAATGGTCCATTATGGTTGTTAACAGCATCTTTAATAGCTTTTATATCTCTCTTGCATTTCCGGGACCTCAAGTATGACATCTTTCTCGGGAGCTGGCTCAAACCATCCTTTTTCCCAAGGAAAGTTTTCTTGGGCACCGTCCAAGCAAACAATAAATAGGTCTTTGCCAATATCTAAAACAGAAAACAACGATCTGATTTGGGCTGCAAGAGTGGTAGCTAAAACAGCCGTGAAAATATGAAGGGCAAAACGAGATAAATTCAACGAATAAATAAATAACAGAATGACAGAACGAACAGAGTTGGAAGCAGGGGTGAAATCCTGCCGGTGTTGTCCGGTTCGTGCGAATCGGTAGCGGTGGCGGCACATGGCTCCGCCCACCTGCCCGGATGTCATTACTTCCTGGTTTTAACCAGGAAGTAATCCGTTTTTGACCCTCTGTGCATGCACATGCACAGAGGGTCAAAAATTGAACGCGACAGAAACGAAGTAAGAATATTTTATTGATGTATTAAGAGATTTTTAGAACGTTTAATATGAGATTTTAGTATTTTAAATGTTGAAAAAGAATGGTGTTTGAGGGTTTGAATGAAACTTATCAGTGTTTGTTAATGTTTCTAAAACTCTAAAAGTTATTGGATTACATGCTAAGAAAAAGGCTTTTATACTTAGGAAGAAAGAATTTAATTTAATGAATTTTCAGAATTTATAAAAGGAAGGTTGATGAATAATTTGTAAACAGGGAGTTAAAGTGTGTGAGGGAGTTTTGAATTTTGCAGTAAGTTAGAATATTTTAGCATATGTTTGTTAAATGTTATACCCCGTTTTTGCTCTGGGAAGTCAGGGGTGGGGGGTGGGGAGATGGGGTTGAAGGTTGGGTTAGGATATGAAACGGAGAGACAGATAAATGTATTAACAGATAAGTAAATGTGAGGGAAATGTTACATTAAATGAAATGAAAAGATGTACTTAGACGATACAATGAATGATTGATTATATATTGTATATTTGTTTGTTCATAAAATAAAAAACTTTTTTCTTAAAAAAAAAAAATTGGACGTGACGTTGGCACGCGCACTTCCGAACCGATAAGAGAAGGTAAGTAGATTTCACCTCTGGTTGGAAGGGGCCTTGGAGGTCTTCTAGTCCAACCCACTGATCAAGTAGGAAACCCTAAACCATTTCAGACAAGTGGCTGTCCAGCCTCTTCTTGAAAACCTCCAATGATGGAGCATTCACAACTTCTGAAGGCAAGCTGTTCCACTGGTTGATTGTCCTCACTGTTAGGAAATTTCTTAGTTCTAGGTTGCTTCTCTCCTTGGTTAGTTCCCATCCATTGCTTCCTGTCCTGCCTTCCGGTGCTTTGGAACACAGGTTGACCCCCTCGTCTTTGTGGCAGCCCCTCAAATATTGGAACCCCGCTATCATATCATCCCTAACTCTTCTTTTCATTAAACTACACCAGGGGTCAGCAACCCGCAGCTCTGGAGCCGCATGTGGCTCTTTCATCCCTCTACTGTGGCTCCCTGTCGCTGGTCAGCTCCACATTTGGTAGGGCTTTCGGTTAGGACAGATAGAGGAAAAAAGACGCCGCACTAGGAGGAGACTCTACGGTGGGAGAACTGGACTTCCGGTCAGCAGAGGAAAAATGATGCCATGCTAGGAGGAGACTCTATGGTGGGGGAACTGGATTTCCGGTCGGCAGAGGAAAAAGGATGCCACGCTAGGAGGAGACTCTATGGTGGGGGAACCGGACTTCTGGTTGGCTCCAGAATTGAATGGGGGGCTTCTGGTTAGGACCTTTGTGGTTCTCTGAGTGTTTAAGGTTGCCGACCCCTGAACTAGACATACCTAATTCCTACACAAGGTTCTCTCCTTGTGGCAGCCCCTCAAATATTGGAACACTGCTATCACATCACCCCCGTAGCCCTTCTTTTCCCTAGACTAGCCATACCCAATTCCTGCCACCGTTCTTCATATAGTTTGGTCTCCAAGCTCTTAATCGTCTTTGTTGCACTTCCCTGCCTTCTTTCCAGAGTCTCTCATCTTTTTTTTACAATCTGGTGACCAAACCTGAATGCAATATTCCAGGTACGGTCTTGCTTACTAATTACTACATGCAGCTTGTTCGGCTTTCTGTCTTGAGGCCCCTGTATCTCCACTAGGAGAATGCTCAAGAAATGTTTGATATGAAGGAGTCAAACCAGTGATGGGTTTCAAATTTTTTTACTAACTGGTTCTGTGGGCATGGCTTGGTGGGTGTGGTTTGGTGGGCATAGCTTGGTGGGCGTGGCAGGAAAAGGACACTGCAAAATCTCCATTCCCACCCCACTCCAGGGGAAGGATACTTTAAAATCTCCATTCCCTCCCCACTCCAGGGGAAGGATACAGTAAAATTATGGGAGCGACGTGGCGCTCCCATGTAACACCTCTCCTGCGCGAGCTGCATTGGCTCCCGGTGGTCTTCCGGGTGCGCTTTAAGGTGTTGGTTCTCATCTTTAAAGTGCTCCATGGCTTAGGGACAGGATATTTGCGAGACCGCCTGCTGCTACCGATAACCTCCCACCGGCCAATACGCTCTCACAGAGAGGGCCTCCTCAGGGTGCCGTCGGTCAGGCAATGTCGGCTGGCGGCCCTCAGGGGGAGAGCCTTCTCTGTGGGGGCACCCGCCCTGTGGAACGAGCTGCCTCCTGGAATACGATTAATCCCGGACCTCCGGACCTTCTGTAAAGCCCTGAAGACGTTTTTATTCCAGCAAGCCGGCCTAGCCTAAATGGTTCTTAATTGGGATTTTAAATTTTATGGACTTGGGGGTTTTAAATTGGGAAGCTAATGATTTAATTCTTTTTAATTATCTTAACTTTTGTATTTGTATGTTTTTTAATTTTGGCTGTTCACCGCCCTGAGTCCCCTCTGGGAGAAGGGCGGTATACAAATTAAATAAATAAATAAATAAATAAATAAATAAATAAATAAATAAATAAATCTCCATTTCCTCCCGATCAGTTGGGACTCGGGAAGCAGAGAATAGATGGGGGCAGGGCCAGTCAGAATTTGTACTACCGGTTCTCCGAACTACTCAAAATTTCCGCTACCGGTTCTCCAGAACTGGTCAGAACCTGCTGAAATCCACTTCTGAGTCAAACTACACCAGCCCTATAAATTTTGTGCGCATGATGAAGGGAGGTGGGCAGGATTCCAGCTGGCCAGATGTTTGCTCTCTCTGGAGCATAATGAAGGCCCTGAGATAATTTATGGACAACAATTTGCAGAGCCATCCTCCTCACCTGGAGTTGCTCTCTCTTCTCGAATAAAGAAGAGACAGAAGGAGTTTGATCCCTGTGAATCTACCTCCTTGCTGTTGATCTCAAAACCCCGAGAGAGATTTTTTTTTTGTGGCGTCTCCAGTTTTCCTAAGCTAGATTTTTCAAGGGACCTCACAATTTTATCTGAAGCCAGAAGAGGGCTGAGCATAAGACAGGATTCCGTATCACCATGAAATTGATAAAACCTGTAGGAGGAGAGCCAAATGTTTATGTTTTTTTTTAAAAAAAAATGCAAAAAAATGTGTTAGAAAAGGTGTCACCAAAATTGATTTTATGATTACACAGAGACATTTCTCGCTGTGTAGAGTCTCCTGCTCAGGGCTGGTATTCACTTACTTTCCCGACAAATGTGAGCGCACGAATGCCATTGCTTGATATCTCTCTCTCCCTCCCTCCCCCCTCTCTCCCTCTCTCTATCTCTCCCTTCTCTCTCTGTATTTCTCTATGTCTCTCTCTCCCCCTTCTCTCTCTGTATCTCTCTGTCTCTGCCCTGGCCACTTCTCCATCCCCCGCCATCGCCCTTACCTTCTCAGACCAGGCAAGGAGTGACTGGAAGGGGAGGGAAAGGGGTGTGGCCAGCCACTGGTGGGATCACTTGACATGGAGCCGCAGCACAGGGCCAAAGAGCCACATGCGGCTCCGGAGCCACAGGTTGCTGACACCTGCACTAAATGAACGGTTGTAAATTGAGAAATACCTGAACAATTAGCTGTATTTGTAGCTATAGCAGCCTCATAACGGGATCGGTTGTAATTATTGGGTTTGTTACAGGGGGAAAAAAACGTATCAGAGAAACAAAAAAACAACAACACCTAAGCACAAAATCCGAGGTATTGGCACAGATTAAGTAGTCCTTGTCCTCAGTTAGCACTTGTTTTTTCCCCATTTAGGAAATGAGAGATTAAAAAAAAAAAATCTCTCCATCAACCTGAGTTGATTGCATAACATTCGCTTTTTGTCAATTGATCCAATACAAACTCCCTTCCCCGGGGAAGCCCTACCCTGCTTGCCCCCTTCTTGCCAAACACGCGGTTAATCGCTCCTTAGTGATGGTCATGCATTAATTTTGCTCCTAGTTTCTCCCCTCAGGTCTCTTGGTGCTGACCGGCTAGAGAAATCTGTTCTAAATCCCCATATTTGGCAGCAAAATTACATTGGACTTCAAATCAAGAGTTCAAGTCATGAATCCACACCAGAGGTGAGTTTCAGCAGGTTCTGACCAGTTCTGGCGAACTGGTAGCGGAAATTCTGAGTAGTTCAGAGAACCGGTAGGAAAAATTCTGACTGGCCTCTCCCCCATCTATTCTCTACCTCCCAAGTCCCAGCTGATTGGGAGGAAATGGGGATTTTGCAGTACCCTTCCCCTGGATTGGGGTGGGAATCAGTGGTGGGTTGCCCCCGGTTCGCACCAGTTCTATAGAATTGGTAGTAAAACCGGCGGGAGGCTCCGCCCACTGACCCCAACGTCATCAAAACATTTGTGCAGAAGAGTGTGCGCGCAAGTGTGGCCACGCTGCAAACTGGTAGTAAAGGTAAGTGGAACCCACCCCTGGTGGGAATGGAGATTTTACAGTACCCTTCCCCTACCACACCCACCAAGCCACACCCACAGAACCAGTAGTAAAAAATTTTGAAACCCACCACTGACCCACACTGCCAATTTACAACCAGAGGTGCTATTCAGCAGGTTCTGACAGGTTCTGGAGAACCGGTAGTGGAAATTTTGAGTAGTTCGGAGAACCGGCAAATGCCACCTCTGGCTGGCCCCAGGAGTGGGGAGGGAATGGGGATTTTGCAATATCCTTCCCCCAGGAGTGGAGAGGGAATGGAGATTTTGCAATATCCTTCCCCCAGGAGTCAGGGGGGAATGGGGATTTTACAGTATCCTTCCCCCAGGAGTGAGGAGGGAAAGGAGATTTTGCAATATCCTTCCCCCAGGAGTAGAGAGGGAATGGAGATTTTGCAATATCCTTCCCTCAGGAGTGAGAAGGAAATGGAGATTTTGCAATATCCTTCCCCCAGGAGTAGAGAGGGAATGGAGATTTTGCAATATCCTTCCCTCAGGAGTGAGAAGGAAATGGAGATTTTGCAATATCCTTCCCCCAGGAGTAGAGAGGGAATGGAGATTTTGCAATATCCTTCCCTCAGGAGTGAGAAGGAAATGGAGATTTTGCAATATCCTTCCCCCAGGAGTGGGGAGGGAATGGAGATTTTGCAATATCCTTCCCCTACCACGCCCACCAAGCCACGCCCACCAAGCCACACCACGCCCACCAAGCCACACCCACAGAACCGGTCGTAAAAAAAATTGAATTCCACCACTGTTTACAACAGCAAAACATTCATCTCGGGTGGTGATGGGGGAACAACAACCTGTTAACACAACTTTTTAATCTTAGCTTTCGAAAGTGATCAGGCATGAATATCAAAATGGAAGTTTTACGTCGGGCTTGGCTAGAAGAAAACACGGGAGGTTGAAAGGGTAGACTTGTTGCCATATTTACCCGCCGATCTATTTTAAAAAGGTAACACATGGGTTTCAACCAAACTGCCTTTTTCTGGTTGCTAGGTAATATTCTTCCTTCCCCTCGCGAGTCACAACATAGTAATTAGACCTTTCTGTGCAAATACAACATAGACATTATCCTCTGTTGGAATGTTTCCAAGAATGAGAACCTATTAAAGAATCCCCTTACAAGAGATTTAAGATTCTTTTCAATCTAATCTTGGATTTCCAGCAGTCTTAGGTGGAGAGGTGGGAGAACTAAGGTGTTGAACTGAGCATATGATCCCTAAACATTAGTTTGAGGGATTGCACCTATTTTGAGGGAAAGTGGGCTACCCATGTTTCTCCGAAAATAAGACCGGGTCTTATATTAATTTTTGCTCCAAAAGACGCATTAGGGCTTATTTTCTGGTTAGGTCTTATTTTTGGGGGGGAAATACGGTACTAAATGCATCCATCTCGCTGACAATCTTAACTGGGGTTTATTATGGGGGTAGGGCACGGGTGAAATCCAGCAGGTTCTGACAGGTTCTGGAGAACCGGTAGCAGAAATTTTGAGCAGTTCGGAGAACTGGCAAATACCACCTCTGGCTGGCCCCAGAGTGGAGTGGGAATGGGGATTTTGCAGTATCCTTCCCCTGGAGTGGGGTGGGAATGAGGATTTTGCAGTATCCTTCCCCTGGAGTGCAGTGGGAATGGAGATTTTGCAGTATCCTTTCCCCAGGAGTGGGGAGGGGATGGGGATTTTGCAGTATCCTTCCCCTGGAGTGGGGTGGGAATGGAGATTTTGCAGTATCCTTTTCCCAGGAGTGGGGTGGGAATGGAGATTTTGCAGTATCCTTCTCCTGGAGTGGGGTGGGAATGGAGATTTTGCAATAGCCTTCCCCCAGGAGTAGGGAGGGAATGGGGATTTTGCAGTATCCTTCCCCTGGAGTGGGGAGGTAATGGGGATTTTGCAGTATCCTTCGCCTGGAGTGGCGTGGGAATGGAGATTTTGCAATAGCCTTTCCCTGCCACGCCCATCAGGCCACACGCACAAGTCATACCACGCCCACAAGTCATACCACGCCCACTAAGCCACACCCACAGTACCAGTAGTAAAAATAATTGGATTTCACCACTGGGGTAGGGCTTATATTACAAGCCTCCTGAAAAATCATGCTAGGACTTATTTTCTGGTTGAGTCTTATTTTTAGAGAAGCAGGGTATTTTCTGCCTCCAGTAATAATAATAATTTCCCCCAATGTGAAAAGGTTTCGGGATACGATAGCTGGCGAAAGGTCCCTGGGATTTGTTATCCTGTTTGTGATTCAATAAACTTTCGTTGTGGTTGGCCATTTGCCCTGCCCCAAAGTCCAGATGTCCCATTTTTCACCGAGAGGCAAGCGGTAATGAAGGTCAGGGTTCTGTTTTGATGAAGACGGGATAATCCCGAAGCCAAATCATAAGTAAGCTGATTTTGTAGCCCTCCAAGCTCAAATATCAGAGGAGCCATAAGAAGAACAGAGAGAAGCAGAGAGAAACACGAATCTGGGAAGAACGAAGGCTGCAGCCAGCAAAATGGATCTGTTGAGATTCATCCCCCTCGATCGGTCTTGAAAAAAGCAAATTTTCATCCTTTCCCGTTCCTGTATTTCTAGAACTTCGCAGCTCTTTCTCTGCTGTTCCCATTTCTCTGACTGGGGGAATAACAGAATAACAGAGTTGGAGAAGAGATCTTGGAGATCTTTTGGTCCAACCCCCTGTTCAAGCAGGAGTTCCTATACCCGTTTTTGCCCTCCCCAGGTTCCTACAAAGGCTCTGGAGCCTGGGGACGGTGAAAAACAGGCCTTACGGTCCCACTGGAAGGCGGGAACCATTTGCAGCCTCCAGAGGGCCTCCAGGGGGTGGGGAAGGCCATTTTCCCCCTCCCCAGGCTCCTAAAAAAGCCTCTGGAGCCTGGGGAGGGCAAAAAAAACAGGCCTACCGGGCCCACCATGCCATCACGTGCCAAAAGCAGGGGGAGCGCATTGAATTATGGATGTGGGCACGCACGCGCATGACACACACACATACGTGTTCCCCCTGCTTTTGGCACGCGACGGCAAAAAGGTTAGCCATCTCTGCCCTATGCCATTCCAGACAAATAGCTTGTTGTGGCTCCGTTACCTGAGCCTGTGTTATCGGCAGGAGAGGACTCCGAGAGTGAAGGAGAGGAGTTGGCAAGGCCTCCCTCTCCAGGACCCTCCTCTCTGGCAATGCCTTCGGTGTCCTCCGAAAGTCAAGTGATAGGCCCGGGGCCAAGCACGTCCACGAAGCCACAGGTGAACAGTAATGAGGGAGATGAGTCTTGGCTGGATCCTCGGCAGCGTCACAGTGATAAGCTCACACAGCAGAAGAAGAGGCGTGCCAGGGATTAGGCTGAGTCACTGGACCACACCCCACAGGGTATAAAAGAGGGTGTGGTGGCCAGTTCAGCTCTCTGACAAGCAAAAAACGGATATCGGATGACCTTCTTTGTATTTACTGGACTTTGTTGATTATTGTGTATTGGCTTTGTTCCCGGACAAAGGGAAAAACTCCCCCCTCGTGAGTAAAGAATACCTGGCCGCCAGCCACTGGGTTGCTGCCAATTCTGATACCAGATAAACTGTTGTTGGCTGAGTTCTTTAACTGTTGCCTGTCTGTGGGGGTGCGTGTGTGAGACGGGGACAGAACATAGCTGTCCAATCTTTTCTTTAAAAGCTTCCAGTGTTGGAGCATTCACAATTTCCGGAGGCAACCCGTTCCAGTGATTAATTGTTCTCATTGTCAGGAAATTTCTCACTTGACTCCCTCTTCTTTGTGGCAGTCCTTCAAATATTGGAACACCGTTACCATGTCACCCCCTAGTCAGGGGTGAAATCTAAATTTTTTCCTTACCGGTTCTGTGGGCGTGGCTTGGTGGGGGGGGTGTCCTGTGACTGAGTGGGCTTGGCCAACTCGATGTCACTCACAGCCATGCCCACTCAGTCACAAGACCCCCTCCCATCAAGCCACGCCCACAGAACCAGTAGGGAAATTTTTTTTAACTTCTATTCTGCCGGCGGGTCCTTATCTTTCTCCCGTGGCTCCGCCCACCTGCCCCATTCCCCGGGGTCGGGGAATTCACCATTCCCTGACTCCTACTGCTCACCTTTCTCCCGCAGCTGGCTGTCAGGGAAGGCAAGTGCCCGAAAGATACCGGAGTCACTCACTCTCCTTGAATGAGCAGCTCTGGTCCACGTGCCGGCTGCGCCAGTGCACACCCAACCTGCCGCTGAATTAAATAAATGGTGTGCGCTGGCGCAGCCGGTGCATGGAGCAGAGCGGCTCATTCAAGAAGGAGAGTGAGCGACTCCAGTATCTTTCGGGCGCTTGCCTTCCCTGACAGCCAGCTGCGGGAGAAAGGTGAGCAGTAGGAGTCGGAGAATGGTGCATTCCCTGACTCCGGGGAATGGGGGGGGTGGATGGAACCACGTGGCGAAGGGCAAGCAGGCAGCGGCTCCGCGGCAAGACCAGAGTCGGGGAATGGTGCATTCCCCGACTCTGGGGAGTGGGACGGGTGGGCGGAGCCTCCAGCTGCCATTGCTGCCGGTTCTCCGAACCACTGGCCTTCATCGCTACCTACTCGCCCGAGCTGGTCCGAACCGGGAGCATTTCACCCCTGCCCCTAGTCCTTCTTTTCATTAAACTAGACATTCCTAATTCGTGTCACCATTCTTCCTATGTTTTATCCTCCAGTCTCCTAATCATCTTTGATGCTCTTCTCTGGCCTCAAAGTGTCCTTGCAGAAGATAAAGTGACCGACTGCAGATGGCCACAGACAAAGTTGAATTCTGCATCCCTGGGCTTTTTGCAAATCAGATCGCAGAGTCCCAAAAGAAGTTTAGGAGGCTGTCCTTGTTTTATGACTAGGAGAAGAAGTTTCCTCGGTTCTCAGCCAAATTTCTGAGGACGTGCCTTCTGTCAGCGTATAAGAATGTATGAACTGGAATAGCCAAAACAACAAGTCAGCCAATGGGAACTCTTTGGTGACTGAGACACAGGATTTGTTGTGAGCCATGTGAGACGGCTCAGAGCTGGGCGTGGCTTAGCTTAACTGTTCTGTTTTATATAAGAGTTTGTTTGTCTTTGCTTGAGTGTCCTTGCTTCTACTTCTTGTCCTTGTCCTTGCTACTTCTTCTCTCTACCACGTTGCAAGAGCTGCATGGGTATGGTATACATGCATCATCTTTTATATTATTGTATATATATACTTGAAATCTTGCATCCAGTTTTGGTCGCCACAACGTAAAAAAGATGTGGAGACTCTAGAAAGAGTGCAGAGAGGAGCCACAAAGATGATTAGAGGACTGGAGGCTAAAACATATGAAGAACGGTTGCAGGAACTGGGTATGTCTAGTTTAATGAAAAGAAGGACTTAGGGGAGACATGAGAGCAGTGTTCCAATATCTCAGGGGCTGCCACAAAGAAGAGGGAGTCAAACTATTCTCCAAAGCACCTGAGGGCAGGACAAGAAGCAATGGGTGGAAACTAATCAAGGAGAGAAGCAACTTAGAACTAAGGAGAAATTTCCTGACGATGAGAGCAATTAACCAGTGGAACAACTTGCCTCCAGAATTTGCGAATGCTCCAACACTGGAAGTTTTTAAGAAGATGTTGGATAACCATTTGTCTGAAGTGGTGCAGGGTTTCCTGCCTAAGCAGGGGGTTGGACTAGAAGACCTCCAAGGTCCCTTCCAACTCTGTTATTCCATTCCATTCCATTCCATTCCATTCCATTCCATTCCATTTCATTCCATTCTATCTTCTCTTCTCTTCTCTTCTCTTCTCTTCTCTTCTCTTCTCTTCTCTTCTCTTCTCTTCTCTTCTCTTCTCTTCTCTTCCCTTCCCTTCCCTTCCCTTCCCTTCCCTTCCACTCCACTCCACTCCACTCCACTCCACTCCATTCCATTCCATTCTATTCTATTAGCCTGCACACTTCAACTTGCAAACAAGAAGGCCGTATTTAGAGAGACACTGGCCATTCCCACAAGGAGCTTCCATCCTGATTTCTCTAATAGCTATTCTTTCTGGTATGACCGATCTTTTTGATGTCCTCGCTCTTAACTTTTGGCTCCGGTCTCCCCACAGTTGGGTTAGGCTGAAGGATGCCTCTACGTGACTGAAGACAGAATGCTGAAAATCTATTCTGGATCTCTCGGTGGCTCGGCATCCCCGCTTTTAACATTCTTGAATGTCAGCAAATGTGATTTTGTTTCCTAAATGTTATGGTTATAAATGTGAGGCTGAAGAAAATCGGTATCATGTGTCAAAAATAGTAAGAGTGGGCATTTCAAGCTCTTTCGAAAGGTTGGGGGGAAAGAAAAAAAGAAAAGCACCATAGCAACCAAGCGAAGCGATACAACTTGCAAATAGAAAGAAGAACTGGCAGGTTCACCCCTAAATGAAATGACCTCTTTGTTCCAGCTTTTTTTTTTTTTTTTGCAGTTTATAAATAGCCTGAAACCTATTTTCAAAAGCACCCAGGTGGGGTGCAAAGAATGACGCCACTTTCCAAACCACATTCTTATTCCGATTGACTCCGATGGACAGAGATGAGTAATCTAAGGGTAGGGCAATCTAATAGATTCAGGTCTCTCTCTCTCTCTCTCTCTCTCTTCCCTCTCTCCTTTCTCTCTCTCTCTTTCTCTTTCTCTCTCCTCTCTCTCACCTCTCTCTTTCTCTCTCTCACTCCTCTCTCTCTCTCTTTCTCTCTCTCTCTCCTCTCTCTCCTCTCTTTCTTTCTCTCCCTTCTCTCTCTTCTCTCTCTCTTTCTCTCTCTCTTCTCTCTCTCTCTCTCTCCTCTCTCTTTCTTTCTCTCTCTTCTCTCTCCTCTCTCTTTCTCTCTCTCTCTCTCCTCTCTCTCTCCTCTCTTTCTTTCTCTCTCTCTCCTCTCTCTCTCCTCTCTCTCTCCTCTCTCTCTCTTTCTCCTCTCCCTCCTCTCCCTCCTCTCTCTCTCCTCTCTCTCTCTCCTCTCTCTCTCCTCTCTCTTTCTTTCTCTCTCTTCTTTCTCTTCTCTCTTTCTCTCTCTCTCCTCTCTCTCTCCTCTCTCTCTCTCTCTCTTCTCTCTCTCTTCTCTCTCTCTCTCTCCTCTCTCTTTCTTTCTCTCTCTTCTCTCTCCTCTCTCTCTCCTCTCTTTCTTTCTTTCTCTCTCTCTCTCTCTCTCCTCTCTCTCTCCTCTCTCTTTCTTTCTTTCTCTCTCTCTCTCTCTCTCTCTCTCTCTCTCTCTCTCTCTTTTGAGGCTGGGGGGGGCTGCTGGGGTTTCACAGGGGTTTGAGAGAACCTCTAGCTAAGATTCTGTGCAATTCGGAGAACCCTCAAATCCCACTCCTGGCTGGCCCTGTCCACCCCACCCCAGGTGGCCCATTTGGGATGCAGGTAAGTTCAGGGTGTGCATCAATGGTGGGATTCAGCCAGTTCGCACCACTTCGGGAGAACCGGTTGTTAACTTTCTGAGCAGTTTGGCAAATTGGTTGTTGGAAGAAATCATTAGGGCAGAGAACCGGTTACTAAATTACTTGAATCCCACCATTGGCATGCATGGAGGCTCAGGGAGGGCGACAAACGGGCCTACTGGAAGTTCGGGCCCATTTCTGGCCTCCAGAGTGCCTCCGGAGCCTGGGGAGGCCGTTTTCGCCCTCCCAGAGGCTCAAGAAAGCCCCCCGGAGTCTGGGGAGGGCAAAAATGTTGCCCCCTGCCATGGTGCAGGAGGTCAACTAGGCCACGCCCACCCAGTAACCAGGCAGAGAACCCCTTGCTAAAAATTTTGAAGCCCACCCCTGAGTGGTCCTATCTACCACACCTCTGGAATTTGGACAGTGAATTAGTGCTTACAGACAACCAGAGGTGAGTCCCAACAAAAGCATCTGACAAAACTCGCTTTCCAAATGTAAATGTGCAGGGTTTTTTTTTTTAAAGAAACAAGCGAGAAGAGAAATAAGGGGGAAAAGTGGGGGAAATGCATGAAAACAGTTCTTGAGTGACATAAGGGAAAGGGGAAGGTTCCCCTCGCAGATATGTGCTAGTCGTTCCTGACTCTAGGGGGCGGTGCTCATCTCCGTTTCAAAGCCGAAGAGCCAGCGCTGTCCGAAGACGTCTCTGTGGTCATGTGGCCAGCATGACTCAACGCCAAAGGCGCATGGAACGCTGTTACCTTCCCACCAATGGTGGTCCCTATTTTTCTACTTGCACTTTTTACAAGGTTTCGAACTGCTAGGTTGGCAGAAGCTGGGACAAGTCACGGGAGCTCACCCCTGTTACGCGGCACTAGGGATTCGAACCGCTGAACTGCCGACCTTTCGATCGACAAGCTCGTCGTCTTAACCACTGAGCCACCGCGTCCCCTTTTGAGTGACATAATGTATGGTTAACGTTCCTTCCATTTCCTTATTCAAATTCTTCCTGCAAAGAGAACAAGGCTAAGGGAAGAATCTTAGAATCATAGAAAGTGCGATGGGCAGGGAAGGCTCTTAGAGATCATCTACTCCAACCCTTTGCTCAGTGCTGGGGTCCACTAAATTATACCTAACAGGTGGATCTCCAGCCCGTGGTCATAAATCCCCCGTGAGGGCAACCCATTGTCTTCTTCACCAGATCTTTGGCCTACTCAGCACCTTGCCAATTCAGGAAGTTCTTCCTTATACCCAACTTAAACCTCCTTCCTTCTCTTTTTAACCTTCTCTCTTTTTCTTCTCTCCGTCTTGACCAAGACCAAGCTTGTCCCTGTTGCATCAGACAGTCTTTGTAGACCACCCTGGAAACAACAAAAGACCATGGTGCCTCTGCCAGCGAAAATGGAGCTCGGGAGGGCTGCGTGCTCCGTTTTCGTTGGTAGAGCATTGCAGGAGTCCGTTGCAGCCGAAAACGGCGCTCGGGACCCCCTTTTCGCTGGTAGAGCACTTGGGCCCCCAACACGAGTGACGTCAAGCTAGCCATGCCCACCCTGGCCACGCCCACCCCAGCCCTCCCCCCCAGGTCAAACACAACCTGATGCGGCCCTCAATGAAATCGAGTTTGACACCCCCTGTTGTAGACCATTCTAGAAACTCCCTCTGGCCTCCTCGTTTGCCATTTAAATAGGAGTAGCTTTCACCATTCCTCCACTTTCGATTCTCAGTTCAACCTGTCCCAGTTCAGTTCCCAGAAGTGAGCATCATTGCCCATCACAGTTTATTTAGCGACCGTTCAAAGTTACGATGGCACTGGAAAATGTGTGACTCGTGACCGTTTTTCACACTTATAACCGTTGCAGCATCCCCACGGTCACACGTGATCAAAATTCAGATGCTCGGACAACTGACTTGTATTTATGATGGTTGCAGTGTCCCGGGAGTGTGCGGGGGGGAGCAGGGTCACTTGATCCCCTTTTGCGACCTTCTGACAAACCAAGTCAACGGGGAATCCAGATCCGTTGAACAACCCTCGTCCCTAACTTAACAAATGCCATGATTCACTTAACAACAACGTTCTGGCAAGAAAAGTCGTACAATGGGTCGTACAAACTCACTTAACAAATGCTTCACTTATAGCAACATAAATGTTGGGCTCAGTTGTGGTCGTAACTTGAGGACCACCTGTATTCCCGCTACACAGAGCGAGAACCCAGCGGTGAGTTTCCAATGTTGTTACCACCAGTTCTCCATGCACATATGCTTCGCATGCTGGTGCACCTTCACCCACAATCTCTGCTACCGGCTCACCCCAACCGATACGAACCGGCTGAATCCCACCTCTGGGGTAACCATTCCCTCTCATGATCAGACAGGATGCCTTTGCAAACGCAGCCAATATTGCAATGGCTTTTTATGCTACCGCGTCACGTAGCTTGCTCGTGATTATGCTCGTGGTTGACTAGAATCCTAGGTCTCCTCCCCACCACCCCCCATGCATCTCCTCCAACCAGGCCTTTCCAAAACCATCCCTATGGATTTGAGGGTTTTTATTCCCTCAGACCAGTGATGGGTTCCTCCCGGTTCGCCCCGATTCAGCCGAGCCAGTAGCAGTGACGATATGACGTCACTGAACCGGTTCTCTTTGTTCGGGAGCTGGGCGCTCCCACCCTCCCCCCACGCTATTCTTACCTTTTATTTGGCCCCGCCCCCAATCTATTCGCTGCCTCCCGAGTCCCAGCTGATCGGCTAGAAGGAAAAAAACTGTTTTTTTCCTTTTCCTTGCCGCAGGGCTTCAAAGGGCCGCCCTACAGCTGATCAGTGTTAAAAGGCAGTGTGGCGGTAGACCAGTGCCTCCAAGAACAAATGGGTAGACCGATACAGCTCTGCAAGCAGTTAAAAGCCTGGTAGATCAGTACCTCTGCTAAATCCTAAAGAATTGTCACATGACCATCAAACCACGCCCACAAAATAAGCCACGCCCACAGAACTGGTAGTAAAAAAAATTTAGAACCCACCCCTGCCTCAAACCCAGATGCAGGAGCTCTTAGCCCAACAGTCAAGCCTCGTCCGGCCATTTTGAACTGGGATTGGAAGCATCTATGATGAGCACCTTTTGGGTGTGATTGTCCCAAAGGTGATTTTTTTTTTTTCAAGAGGCAACTGGACTTTCTTGTTTGTTTGTTTTTTTCTTTTGAGGACGTTTCGCTCCTCACCCAAGAAGCTTCTTCAGCTCTGATTGGATGGTGGGAGAATGGAAGGATTTATTATTCCTTGCAGCCAGCTGGTCATTTGCATCCTTTTAGAGGGTCATTGAAGCACTTGGAAGTTAATCTGTGTCCTCAGGGTCACCTGAGGAGTGCAAATGGGTGTGGAGCCTTCCTGGCTGTAGGATATTTTCCATCCTGTGTCCCTTCACTGTTGAACGCAGGTGCTGGCCATTGGGGATGAGTCTGTGCTGTCTGCATCTCGAACTGAAATGCAAATGCTTCCTATAGTCTGCAAAAATTGCTCGTGATTATGCTCATGGTTGACTACTTTTACTTTACTTTACCTTTATTTGATTTATATACCGCCCTACTCCCGAAGGACTCAGGGCGGTGAACAGCCAAGATAAAATACAGATAATACAAATATTTAAAAAATCCCTTAAAATTATTAAATATTTCGGCCGAAACACAGATTAAAACACCCAATTTATAAAATCACGAATTAAAAAATTTAAAAATTTAAAAGATGGGAGTTAGGCCAGGCCAGCTTGCTGAAATAGAAAAGTTTTGAGAGCACGGCGAAACGTGCGCAGGTCCGGGATCTTCCGTAAAAATACATACATACAAAATTTAAAAAGCAGAGATAAAATCAAATTAAATAGTTTGGCCCAGACAGATTTAAAACCCCAATCGATTTAAAACAAATTTAAACTTTGAATATTAAAAATACTAAAAAAATATTAAGAAATATTAAAAATGTTTAAAAAGAGGGAGAAAGTTAGGCTAGACTAAGTTTTAGAATCCTAGGTCTTCCCGCCCTCCCGTGCATCTCCTCCAACAGGACACAGGACACAGATCAACCTCCAGGTGACCTCAACGACTTGCTAAACCAATGCAAATGACCAGCTGTCCGCAAGGAGTATAAATCCTTCCCTTCCCCCATCATCCAGTCAGAGCTGAAGAAGCTTCTTGGATGAGAAGCGAAACATCTTCAAAAAAAACAAAAAAACAAGGAAGTCCAGTTGCCTCCTGAAAAAGCACCTTTGGGACAACCCTGACCTGAAGAACGACTGAGAATCTCTACCGACTTTGGGTGCGATTGTTCAACCAGTTGCGAATTTATTCCGCGCTGTACCTTCGGGCCCATATTTAGCCACCTGTCCCAGAAGGATGTCACGAGAGATGCCCTCAAATGCTTCTCTGCAATCAAAATATATATTTATCCACAGCTTTCCATTGGTTAACCCAGTCTAAACACACGGGACCAAAAAAGAGGTCATATTAGGAAGACACAAGGTATTCTCGACAAACTCATCCTGACAACAGTAGTATCTTCTCAGTATCCCCTGCTTGGCAACTTGCTCTATCTTGTAACTTGCTAATACTAGATCAGGGAATGTCAAACTCGATTTCATTGAGGGCCGCATCAGGGTTACATTTGACCTCGGAGGGCTGGGGGGGGGCGGCATGTCCATGGTGGGCATGCCCAGCTCGGGGGCGGGGGGGGGCACCTGTGGTGGTCAAGTACTAAGGCAGGACTTCTCTGAGACCCTCCCTCACTCTCATTATAATCTCCTTCCTTCCTCTCTCCCTCTCTCCCTCCCTCCTGTCCTTCCTTCCTCAGTGGTGGGATTCAGCCGGTTCTGTCCGATTCAGACGAACCGGTAGTGCCGACTGTGGAAAGCCACGCCCACCCGCTCAGACATAATGCCGTCCTATTTAGCCATGCTTTGGAGGCTGTGTGCATGCACGGGAGGCACACATGCAAACAAGGAACATGCGTGGAAGTCTGAGTATGCGTGGAAGGTGGCGCTTGCACACTCACATTTGCGAACCGGTAGGGAAGGAAGTGAATTCCACCTCTGCCCGAGCTCCATTTTCACTGGCAGAGACACCGCAGGCCAGTCCTTTGCTGGTTCCAGGCTGGCCCTGTGAGCCAGATCTAAGCACCCTGCAGGCCTTGAGTTCGACACCCCATGCTCAGATGGTCTGTAGCTTTCCAGCTGCTCCTCCTTCCCTTCTGAGTATCCTACAGGACAGCAGTCCCCAACTTTTTGGGGGCACCGGGGACCGGTTTCGTGGAAGACAATTTTTCCACGGACCATGGGGGTGGGGGAGGAGGAACGTGCATGCCCAGTTTACGGAGAAAGGGTGGGGTTCATACTCCTATGAGAATCTGATACCGGATGATCTGAGGTGGAGCTGAAACTGTGATGCTAGTAGTGCTGTGAAACATCTGCAAATACAGATGATGCTTTGCTCGCCCGCCAGCTGATCAGGTGTGCAGCCCACTTACTAACAGGCCATGGATCAGGACCGGTCCCTGGCCTGAGGGTTGAGGACCCTCGCTACAGAACAGCAGTGCATTTTGGAAATGCTTACCACCGGTTCGCCTCGCGCACATGTGCACGCTCACTTCATGCATGAGCACTCCTTCTGTGCATGCACCCGGCCTTCCACACATGCCACTTTGCTCGCTCATGCACGCGCCTTGCACACATGTGCCCAGCCTCAAAAACATGGCTAAATAGAACATCTTTATGCTGGGGTAGGTAGGCAGTCGCCGCTACCAGTTCGCACAAACTGTTCCAAACCGGCTGAATACCACTATCTGCTATAAAAGGAACTCTTTCAAAATATAGAGCTATAATTTCTATCACATGAAGGAGCAGATGTAAAAAAAAACAAACCCCAAAAAACACCAAAGTCCAGTTTATGCCCCCTTAACTCATTTTCAAGGCAAACATATTTAATTCCTGGCTTCCTCTTTATGACCGTGCTGCATTCAGAAAGTAACGGTTCAGAAAACATAACCAGAATAAAATATTCTTTCTCCTCTCAAGCAGTGGTGGGTTGGCCACGGTTCGCACCGGTTCTATAAAACCGGTAGTAAAACCGGCGGGAGGCTTCGTCCACCAACTCCCGACGTCATCAAAATGCTTCTGCGCTTGTGCAGAAGAGTGCGCGGCCTCATTGCGAACCGGTAGTAAAGGTAAGTAGAACCCACCCCTGCTCTCAAGATACCAGAATTCAATCAAAAAGGATTCACAGTGAGTTCAAAACCGAACAACAATTTGATTCATGGCTGCTAAAGAGCTGGTATCCGTTTCTGGTTCAGACAAATCTTAAGAGAATCAAGATCTATAATCAGAAAGGCTGCAGACAGAAGAGCTAAATTTGGAGAGCGGGGGGGGGGGCACGTACTTTGTTACATTCAGGGCAATTCTTGGCCCAAGACGATGGGATTCTTTTCGTTACAGTCACAATCCGCATTGGCATTGACATTTGAACTGAGCTCTAATAATAACCCAAAGAGATGATTTTTCTTTTTTTTAAAAAAAAAGCACGCATTAAAAAAAAAAAAATCACCTGCAATCCTTGCCCCCTAAAAATCGCCTTAATCCCAATTTTCCAACTACAGTTGGTAGCCACGTGTGAAATCCGAGATAGATCGGATGGCAGTGCCTTTATGCTTCGGTTAGATCAAAGATACCTTCTTTCTGGGTGGCATCTCCATTTCTGAAGTGGAAGTTTTGTGTGGGTTAAGAAGCAGCGGAAGAATCACAAAGATGTTAAGTGTGGGGGGGATGAGAAAAGCATTCACCCCGGGTCACCTTTATAAGGATTACAATTGTGTGTTTTCCTTTGGCTTGGGGAAGAGCAATAACATATTCCCAACAGGATCTCGGCCACAAGACTGAGAGCTTTGCGTGCAACATTGGCTAGACTTCACTCCAGCTGTTGCAGATTATATTCCTTTGCATCATTCTTCCCAGTCAAAGAGTAGCGAAACCCAAGAATCGGGGCACGATACATCATCCAACTGACAATCTTATTAAAACCACCAATACGTTTCTGCTAGGGGAAAGGGGGTTCGCCCCCCACCCCCAGCCCCGCAGACCCCGGTGTACCAAATAAATCCCTGCAGAACCGCGAGACCTCAATGACATTTCTTCCACCGCTGCTCTCTCTCTCTCTCTCTCTCTCTCTCTCTCTCTCTCTCTCTCTCTCTCTCTCTCTCTCTCTCTCTCTCTCTCTCTCTCAAAGGATTACAGATGTGCCACCACCTGCCTCGCCGGTGCTATTTTTAACTTCCCTCTACTACAGCCGCTGCCTCGCAGCCATTAGCACCTCTCTTCCCTTTTTTTTTTTTTTGATGTATTGCTTCAATTAGCTTCTCCAGATGCTTCTGCTCCCATTTCCTCAGTTCACGGGAGTTCAGAAAGCTTTCCTGCATTGAAGTCGTGGGGAGGGAGAAGCAGGCAAGGCCACCGTGCCGGGAGAAGAAGAAGGCAAAGCAACGCGCTCCCCAAGCAGGGCAAGAGAAACTCCTTGAACCCCGGTGCTAAGTTTCGGGAAGGGCTACGAAAGGTGGGATCCAGCGGGGTAGAGAAGACACGCGCACACGCATACACACATACACAGAGAGAGAGAGACATACGAGTCAGCGCTCGGATTCAAGAGGCGTCCTTCTGGGTTCAGCACCCTGGACAGCTCCGCCGCCGGATACCGAGGCCGGCCCGGGACTAGACGAGACGAGACGCCGGATTTTGGCCGCTTTGCCGGCGGCTTCCCCGGCGGTGCCTCGGGCTCTCCGCAGCCGGGAGCGAAGAAACGGCCAAGCGGCGCCGCTGGCTACCTACCTCGGCGTTCTCGGTGGCGTTCTCCGCCATTTTCCTCCGGAGGAGCAGGCAGCGGGACGAATGTTTCATGCCCATAAGAGCGTCCCTTTCCCGTGCCCGCAGACGGCGCCCAGCGAGCGGCTCCGCTCTGAGCCAGCCGAGCCAGCGCCGCGAGCCGCCGCCTCCTCCTCCTCTTTCTCCTCCTCCTCTTTCCTCCTCCTCCTTTCCTCCTCCTCCTCCTTCTCTTCCTCCTTCTCCTCCTCCTCCTCCTCCTCCTCTTCGTCTTCCTCCTTCTCCTTCTCCTTCTTCTCTACCTCCTGTTCCTCCTCCTCCTCTTCGTCTTCCTCCTTTCCTCCTCCTCCTTTCCTCCTCCTCCTCCTTCTCTTCCTCCTTCTCCTTCTCTTCCTCTTCTTCCTTCTCCTCCTTCTCCTCTTCGTCTTCCTCCTTCTCCTTCTCCTCCTCCTCCTCCTCCTCCTTCTCTACCTCCTCTTTCTCCTCCTTCTCTTCCTCTTCCTCCTCCTCCTCCTCCTTCTCTACCTCCTCTTCCTCCTCCTCCTCTTCGTCTTCCTCCTTCTCCTCCTCCTCCTTCTTCTCTACCTCCTCTTCCTCCTCCTCCTCTTCGTCTTCCTCCTTCTTCTCCTCCTCCTCCTCCTTTTCTACCTCCTCTTCCTCCTCCTTCTCTTCCTCTTCTTCTTCCTCCTCCTTCTCTACCTCCTCTTCCTCCTTCTCCTCCTCTTCCTCCCCCCCGCCCGCCTCTCCCTCCTCTGTTTCCCCCGCAAGGTCGCTGGCGCTCGGGATGAGTTGTCCCAGGCCGCCCCCTGCGGAGGGGATCCCAGCCCAGCTGAACTGAGCCGAGGCCGGGAGTCCTCGCCTGCTCGCCTTCCTCCTCGTCTCTCCCCCCCCACCCACCCACCCACCTCCTCTGGCTCCTTGGCCCCGCCGGACTGCTGTCCCGCGAAAGGCGCGGTGGAGATGGGGAAGCTTTCTAGGTCAGCCCGGCTGCGGCTCCCGCCTCCCTGCTGCGGACTGGAACCGCGCTCCTAAATCAGAGGAGGCTCCCACCCCGACTCCCGGGCCTGTCCCGTCCGCCTCCCCGGCGAGACTGTCCCCATCGGAGACCCTCCGCCCAACCCCGGGACCTTTCCCTGAAGCGGCCCCCGAGCAGCTGGAGGGCTCTGGAAGTGGAGCTCGGAAGGGCCTTCCCGGCCCGAATGGGAGCCTGTGGAGCCCCCCCCCCCACCTTTCCCACCCACCCCCCCGCCTTAGCCGGACGGTCTTGTCGCCGTTGGTACGATTGTGACCAACGCCGCTGTCCTGACTGCGGACCTGGAGCGGCGTAGTAAGCGAGTTAATAGAGTGAGCCTCTGAAGGACCCCCCCCCTCGCCTAGTGATTGCACCAACGGACAAGGAAGAGCCCTCCGCCACCACCACACGCCCACCCCCCAAGTGAAGGGAAAGGCACTCTTCATCCGGGATAGCCTCCCTCCCCTGGATGGAAGCCAAAGGCCAGAAAATGCCCCCCCCCACTAGCCCACCCTTTGAAAGAACAGAGCGGGGGTCCTTCACAGGCTCTCCCTGCTGGATGCAGCAGAAGCCATCTGCATGCCCTTTTAACGCTGCCGTGGTTCCACTTTCTCAAAAAAAATCAGGGGTGAAATCCAGCAGGTTCTGGAGAACCGGTAGCGGAAATGTTGAGTAGTTCAGAGAAACCGGCAAATACCACCTCTGGCTGGCCCCAGAGTTTGGGGTGGGAATGGGGATTTTGCAATATCCTTCCCCTCAGGAGTGGGGAGGGAATGGGGATTTTGCAAAATCCTTCCCCTCAGGAGTGGGGAGGGAATGGGGATTTTGCAGTCAGTATCCTTCCCCTGCCACGCCCACCAAGCCACACCCACAGAACCGGTAGTAAAAAAAAAATTGGATTTCACCACTGCAAAAAAAAAAAAATGTTTGCTCTCTTCAAGGGGAAATAGCTGGTTTCCTTTTGCCTTTAGCCCAAAATCAGGAGACTGAAAGAGCTTAGCTTTTTGCAGGTCTGGGACAGCTGAGAACGGAGACTGGGAAACCCACTTTTCTCCCACAAAAACCCCTCTCAACCGTTTATCTCCTGCTCCCATCCCGAAGCTGGGTTGCTATTCCTCCTTCTCCCCCACCCCCACTCCGCCTCACCTGCTCCCTCTCCCCTTCTGGTGGCCCCAGTTAATACAGACTGGACCTGAGAGCATTCCCAGATTTAGTTCTCAGCAATGCCCATCACTTTCTGTAATGTGTGAACGGTTTGGGGGTGGGGGAGAAGGGGGACAGAGAGGTTGCCTAGGAAACCATCAGAGAAGAGAGAGACAGGCGCCCCCAGTGGCTTAATGGTCAGAAGAAGTAAGTTCAAAAGGAATTGCCCCAGGGGTGAAATCCACAAAGTTCTGACAGGTTCTGGAGAACCGGTAGCGGAAATTTTGAGTAGTTCAGAGAACCGGGAAATACCATCTCTGGCTGGCCCCCGAGTCGGGTGGGAATGGAGATTTCGCAGTATCCTTCCCCTGCCATGCCCACCAAGCCACGCCCACAGAACCGATAGTAAAAAAAATTTGGATTTCACCACTGAGTTGCCCTCATGGATCAAGTACATCATTAAAGGTGGGGGTGGGTGGGAAGTTTGGGTTTTCAGATTTGCATGATTCTGTTCGTGTAGCTTTAAAGGTAAAAGTTTCTCCTATCTAGTAGTTTCCAACTCTAGGGGGCAATGCTCACCTTCGTTTCTTAGCTAAAGGAGCCACCGTTGTCCCAAAGACAATTCCGTGCTCACATGGCCAGAATTACTATATGCCAAAGGCACGCAGAACGCAGTGGTACCTATTTATCTACTTGCATTTCCATGCTTTTGAACTGCTAGGTGGGCAGGAGCTGAGGTGAGGATGGGAGCTCACCCCATCGCATGGTGCTTAGGGTCTCGAACCCAGGCTGTCAGCTTTCCAACTGACAAACTCAGCCTCTTTAACTCTGAGCCATCATGCCTCTAATGTATCTTTAAAAGGTAAAGGTTCCCCTCGCACATATGTGCTAGTTGTTCCTGACTCTAGGGGGCGGTGCTCATCTCCGTTTCAAAGCCGAAGAGCCAGCGCTGTCCGAAGACGTCTCCGTGGTCATGTGGCCGGCATGACTCAACACCAAAGGCGCACGGAACGCTGTTACCTTCCCACCAAAGGTGGTCCTATTTTTTCTACTTGCATTTTTTAACGTGCTTTCAAACTGCTAGGTTGGCAGGAGCTGGGACAAGTCACGGGAGCTCACCCCATTACGCGACGCTAGGGATTCGAACCGCTGAACTGCCGACCTTTCAATCAACAAGCTCAGCATCTTAGCCACTGAGCCACCGCATCTCTATAAATGTATCTTTACAATCCAGTAAATCAAGTAAAATTTGTTCTTCTTGTTGTCTCTTTTTCTGGCCTACCCAGGAGAACTGACACTTCTCTTCTAGAGCAGAACTGGTTTAAGGCTGCTCAACAGGTCCTTGAAAAGGCAGCGCTTATGGAAGCTGAATCATTAAAGCAAGACAACCCAAGCAGATGAACCAAATAAGAGTAGCACAGTTAGTCACTGACCTCAATATTTTTTCCTTGGCTTTCTGTAGACTGGACAACGACCCTGAAGACCATCAGGGTACATCCTGCTGGCTTGAACCTGGCTGAAGCTCCTCGTGGCTTTGCTAGTCATAAATCCAGATTGTAATCTCAGAATGGAAGCCCTTCCAACCGTCGATGCTATCCACTCACCCCTTGCAACCTCTCGGGTTTTAATTTCGATGAGTTTTCCTTCTGGCTTTGTGCCAGTTGCTTTCCGGCAATTATGTATTTTTCCCTTTGGAAACTCCTGTTCCTCGTGGATCTCCTGCAATACCATCGGAGCCCCGTGTTGTGGTCCGCCAGCAGCCTGCGGAGCTGGCAGCGGAGTCGGACAGCGATGAGGCTGAGGAAGAACAGGGGCCAGTCCTGGAGGCTGGGGAAGGCCCGGATGAGGGCTCTGCGTCGGAGGCAGAGATGGGGCCAGGACCATCCAGGAGTGATGTGCGGACTTCGGAGCCTCCAGAGGCTGACAGTAGAGAGGCAGAGGAACAGGAGGAGCCTGTTCCTAGTGCACGCATGAGAAGAGCTGCCAGAAGGCAAGAGCAACTAAAGCAAAAAGGACAACTCGGGAGTAGGGCCAAGAGATGATTGGCCCCTCCCATAAGGCTTAAAACAGACCAGCAACAGCGTTTGGGCTTTGCCGGAAAACAACGTTGGTAGCTTCGTCTTCTTCGTCTACGTCTTGTATTTATTTTTGTATCTGTGACTTCTGAACATTTGCCAAGAAAGGCCTTTGGCAGTTTGCCTAATTAGACCAAGGTTTGCGATAGGACTGAGGAATTTGTGCTGGGAGGAATTTGCTTTAATTTAGTTGAATGACGCTGGGAATGAAGTAATTCTCAGCTGTTCGAATAAAGTTTGTTTGTTTTTTCACTGACTGATTTTCCTGCTACTTACTTGGGCCTGGGTCACAACACCCCGAGTATCTTGTGCTCCCTCCCAGCACTATTGGTGGTGTTGTGGTTGTCGCTGCTCTGTGTAGTGTTGTTTGTCCTCCTGTTTCGTAAAGCGTAATTGTCAGAGAAGGTGCAATGACTCAGCAGTTAAAGGTTGTTGAGATTGTCAACTGGAAAAGCTGACCGCCCGGGGTTTGAGACCCGAGCGCTGCATGATGGGGTGAGCTCCTATTCCTTGCTCCAGCTCCCGACCATCTAAACAGTTCGAAAGCATGCAAATGCAAGTAGATAAATAGGTACCACTTCGGTGGGAAGGTAACAGCATTCCTTGCCCCTCGGCATATAGTCATGATGGCTATATGACCACAGAAGTGTCTTTGGACAAGGATAGCTCCCTCGGCTAATGACCATCATTCCCTAGAGTCAGACACAACTGGACAGGGGAAACTTTTACCTTTACCCCAATTACCATTCGCATACAAATCGCTCAAGAGTTCCTCCTTTTAGTTGAAGTTCTCCAGATTTAAGGGGCTTGGTACTGAAGGAGAGACTATAATAGTTCAGAAGGGTATTATTTTCTATGTTTCTTACTTCTGGTTGTTCCTTTCTCTCTCTCTTTCTCTCCTTCCCTCTCCCTCTCATCTATTTCTCTAATCATCCCTTCCCCACTCTCAATTTCTATCAATCATCTATTAATCATGTATCTATATCAATGACATATTTATATCTATCTCTATTATTTATATATCTATATATTTATCTATATCCAATCTATTATATTAATCATCTATATTATCTCTATCTGCTGCCTGCCTGCCTCTCTCTCTCCACCTACTTACCTTCTCTGTCTATCTGTATCTCTCTCTCTCTCTCTCTATCTTCCGTCTGTCTACCTATCTACCAACCTACCTACCTATCTTCTGTCTGTCTCTGTCTGTCTATCTATCATCTTTGTCCATCTGTCTGTCTGTCTGTCTGTCTATCTATCTATCTATCTATCTATCTATCTATCTATCTATCTATCAATCAATCATCTTTGTCTGTCTGTCTGTCCGTCCGTCCGTCCGTCCATCCATCCATCCATCCATCCATCCATCTATCTATCTATCTATCTATCTATCTATCTTCTGTCTGTCTACCTACCTATTTTCTTTTCTGTCTATTATCTTCTGTCTGTTTGTCCGTCCGTCCATCCATCCATCCATCCATCTATCATCTTTGTCTGTCCATCTGTCCATCTGTCTTTCCGTCTGTCCGTCCATCCATCATCTATGTCTGTCCATCTGTCCGTCTGTCTATCTATCTGTCTATCTATCTATCTATCTATCTATCTATCTATCTATCTATCTATCTATCTTCTGTCTACCTACCTATTATCTTTTCTATTATCTTCTGCCTGTCTGTCTGTCTGTCTGTCTATCTATCTATCTATCTATCTATCTATCTATCTATCTATCTATCTATCTATCTATCTATCTATCTATCTATGTATCTATCTATCTATCTTTCTGTCTGTCTACCTACCTACCTATTATCTTTTCTATTATCTTGTCTGTCTGTCTGTCTGTCCATCTATCTATCTATCTATCTATCTATCTATCTATCTATCTATCTACCTCCTACTAATCCATTTAGAAACAACCCATCTTACTCACAGTGGCCGCTTCCCAAAAGTGGAAGCCCGCTTCCCTCATGCACGTCCTCTTTCTCTGAATGAATAAATCCTCCTCACCTATTCTCTCTTCAACTGGAGGGAGGCCATTTACTGTTCCAGCCTTTTGACTTATTCCCCCTGTGGGACTGTTCCAAGCTGGCATTGGCTGCAAATGTACCCCAGCTTCAGCAGAAAGTCAAACATGCCACAAGCATTGCCTGTCGCAGCCGTGGTCTCCTGCACACCTGTCCACACTTTTGCTCTTATTCTAAAGCCGCCACTATAACCGAGTACAAATTCTTGACTTTAGAAGGAGAAAGTTAGCAGCTCCTCCTGAATTCCTTGGGCAGCCTCTTGTTCGCTCTTTGGGTAGCTTGTTTGGGTAGCTCTTGGTCTTTTTTTGTTTGTCTGTCTGTCTGTTTGTTTGTTTATTCATTCATTCGTTTAGTCAAGCATGTATAATAACAAATATAAGTATAAACATGATTATGAATACATGAAATGGGGACAAATAAATGGGGACAGTAGGACAGGGACGGTAGGCACAGTGGTGTGCTTATGCATGCCCCCTTTATGGACCTCTTAGGAATGGGGTGAGGTCCACAGTAGACAGTCTAAGGTTAAAGTTTTGGGGGTTTGGGGATGAAACCACAGAGTCTGGTAGAGCATTCCAGGCGTTGACCACTCTGTTGCTGAAGTCATATTTTTTTGCAATCGAGTTTGGAGCGGTTTTCCTTGAGTTTGTATCTATTATTTCCTCGTGAAGTGTTGCGGTTGAAGCTGAAGTAGTCATTGACAGGTAGGATGTTGTAGCAGATAATTTTATGTACTACGCTTAGGTCTGACTGAAGGTGGCATAATTCTAAGTTGTCTAAGCCCAAAATTTCCCTTATGCCAATGGCATAAGGGATTCTGTTGCGAGCAGAGGAGTGAAGGACTCTTCTCGTGACATAAAACCTCTGTCCTCCCCATGAAGGTGGTTCCTCCCTCACCTTCCTCCAGCAACAAAACTTGAGAAGAAACACAACTGCCTTCTGTGTAGCAAAAGGAACCAGTCAAATCAGGCCGACACTATTCCAGAATGCGGCCGCGCGGGTGGTTATGGGCGCAACTCGTTGTGCCCACGTGACACCCCTCCTGCGCGAGCTGCACTGGCTCCCAGTGGTCTTCCGGGTGCGATTCAAGGTGTTGGTCACCACCTTTAAAGCGCTCCATGGCATAGGATCCAGGTACCTTCGAGACCGACTTCTGTCACCAACAGCCTCCCACCAGCCAGTTCGCTCCCACAGAGAGGGTCTCCTCAGGGTGCCATCGGCCAAGTTATGTCACCTGGCAACACCCAGGGGGAGGGCCTTCTCTGTGGGAGCCCCAGCCCTGTGGAATGAATTGCCCCCGGAAATGCGTAAGATCTCCGACCTCCGGGCATTTCGCTGTGCACTGAAGACCCTGCTGTTCCGCCAGGCCGGGCTATCAACATAATATTTTAAATTGGGGTATTTTAAATTTCTGGGGTTTTAAATTGAGCCGAATTTATTTAATAATTTAAAATTTTTAATTGATGTTTGTCTTGTGTTTTTAAATAGGCTGTACACCGCCCTGAGTCCTTCGGGAGAAGGGCGGTATAGAAATAAAATTATACTTATACTATTCAAGTGGCTGAGAACAGGGATTGGCAAAACACACATCATAAAATGTTAGCGTATTTATTTTTTTGTTCTGTCTCACTGGTGGGCAATTTTAATTCAAACCGGAGAATATCTCCTATCCCCTCCAACTTAAAAACATTTCCAGTGTTGGAGAATTCACAACTTCTGGAGGCAAGTCGTTCCACAGGTTAATTGTTCTGTCAGAAAATTTCTCCTTAGTTCTAAGTTGCTTCTCTCCTGGATTAGTTTCCACCCGTTGCTTCTCGTCCTGCCCTCAGGGGCTTTGTCCCCTCTTCTCTGAGACAACCCCTGAGATATTGGAATGCTGCTATCATGTCTCCCCTAGTCCTCCTTTTCATTAAACTAGACCAGGGCAGGGGTGGGTTCTAAATTTTTTTACTACCGGTTCTGTGGGCGTGGCTTATTTTGTGGGTGTGGCTTGGAGGTCATGTGACTAGGTGGGCATGGCTAGCTGGTCAGAGTCATTTCTGGAAGGTCCTCGCACTTACGACCAGTCCTTGCACTTACAACCCAACTCATTTGTTTGTTTTTAACACTGATCAGCTGTAGGGCGGCCCTTTGAAGCCCCGCGGCAAGAGTTTTAACAGTTTTTTTCCCTCTAGTCATCAGCTGGGACTCAGGAGGCAGCAATAGATTGGGGGTGGGACCAAATAAAAGGTAAGAATAACGTGGGGGGGAGGGCGGGGGGGGAGAACCAGTTCGGTGATGTCATATCGTCACTGCTACCAGCTCGGCCGAACCAGACCGAACTGGGAGGAACCCACCACTGGACCAGGGGTCAGCAACCTGTGGCTCTGGAGCCGCATGTGGCTCTTTCACACCTCTGCTGCGGCTCCCTGACACTCAAAATATGCGTCATAACCGCCAATGTGCAAAACCTGCTGGAACACGATTCATTGAGCTTTTCAACCCCCGGTAGGCCAACCCTGGATAAATCCAAGAAAAGTTATGTTTCAGAAGAAAACAGAACGTTTAATTCAACTACATATACTAGTTTTGTGGCCGCTCAAGAAATCGTCAGGCACGGGAAGGGTTTTGTGGCTCCCAGTCTTTTCTTTTCTGTGGGAAATGGGTCCAAATGGCTCTTTGAGCATTTAAAGTTGCAGACCCCTGAACTAGACATACCCAGTTCCTGAAACCGTTCATCGTACGTTTTAGCCTCCAGTCCCCTAATCATCTTTGTGGCTCTTCTCTGCACTCTTTCTAGAGTCTCCACATCTTTTTTACATCGTGGCGACCAAAACTGAATGCAGGATTCCAAGTGTGGCCTTACCAAGGCCTTATAAAGGTTTATTTATTTAGGTTCTATTTAATTGGGCCAAACTATGTTATAATAATAATTTTAATTAGCAATTTTATGATGTTTGTGTGTCTATATTTTTCTTGACTGTACACCGCCTTGAGTCCTACGGGAGAAAGGCGGTATAGAAATATAATAAATAAATAAAATAAATAAAGTGGTATAATTCATTGGTTGCGAAGTGCTTCTCTGTGGATTGTGCCTAGTCTCCTCACCTTCTTCAATTTTTTTTCACATCTATTCTGAAATGCTTCATCTTTCCGAGCGGGTTTTTTAGCTCCTCTTGCGGAACTGCTGGGTTAGTGCTTTCTAATTTGGAAAAGAAAAGACCAAAAAAAAAAAAGCCTTCTGAGATCATTGGCATTCCAAGCATCCTTGCTTGGTGTCACACTGTGGCTGAGGCAGGAGGACCGACATTTATCAAAAGATAAAGCTAGACTTTTGTTTCCGAATGCATCTCAGCCACCTTCCTGAAGGGGAGGGAGGAGGCGGTAGTGATGATGGTAAGGAGTTTAGTTCTCCGGCGATTATCGGATCTCCTCCGTGGAAAACGGTCTCAGCCTTCCTTTCTTCTCTGTTCTCTTCTCTGCACTCACTCCGAGTGCTCAGGGGAAAAAAAAAATGCGACGGAACCTCATATTACCTGGAACAAATTGCAGCTGTCCTATTTTGCAAGTCCCCTGTTCCTAAGTAGCTAAGGATAATGCCTCCTCCTCGCCTCTTTCTTAATGCAATAGATGTGTGTGCGCGCACACGTGTGCTTCCAGCAGTGTCCAGTGCATCTGCTAATAGTGGGGGGGGGGCATGAGGAGGAGGAGGAAGAGGAGAAAGAGGAAGAAAAGAAAGAGGAGGAGGAAGAGAAAAAGGAGAAAGGAGGAGGAGGAGGAGGAAGAGGAGGAAGAAGAAGAAAAGAAAGAGGAGGAAGAGAAAGAGGAGAAAGGAGGAGGAGGAGGAGGAAGAGGAGGAGGAAGAGAAAGAGGAAGAGAAAGAGAAGGAGAAGAGGAGGAGGAAGAAGAAGAAGAAAAAGGGGGAGGAGGAGGAAGTGGAGGAAGAGGAAGAAAAGAAAGAGAAGGAGGAAGAGAAAGAGGAGAAAGGAGGAGGAAGGAGGAAAGAGGAAGGAGGAGGAAGAGAAAGGGGAGGAGGAAGAGGAGAAGGAAGTGGAGGAGGAGGAGGAAGAAGAGGAGGAAGAGAAAGAGAAGGAGAAGAGGAGGAGGAAGAAGAAGAAGAAAAAAGGGGAGGAGGAGGAAGTGGAGGAAGAGGAAGAAAAGAAAGAGAAGGAGGAAGAGAAAGAGGAGAAAGGGTGAGGAGGATGGGGAGGAGGGAAGAGGAGGAAGAGGAGGAGGAAGAGAAAGAGAAGGAAGAGAACGATAAGGAAAAGGAGGAAGAAGAAAAAGAAAGAGGAGGAAGAGGAAGAGGAGGAAGAGGAAGATAAGGAAATGGAGGAAGAAGAGAAGAAGAAAAAGAAAGAGGAGGAGGAAGCAGAAGAGGAAGAAAGAGGAGGAAGAGAAGAAAGGAGGAGGAGGAGGAAGGGGAGGAGGAAGAGGAGGAGAAAGAAAAGAAAGAGGAGAAAGGAGGAAGAGAAAGAGAAGGAAGAGAGTGAGTGTGTGTCCTGGTTGTGAACAATCATGGGGGGGGCAGGAAGCTGGGGAAGGATAAATTCCCTATCCCAACTGTCCAGTGCACCTGCTACTAGTGAGGGGAGGAGGAGGAGGAGGAGGAGGGAGGGAGGGAGTGTCCTGTTGTGTGAACAATCACAAAGGTGGAGTGGGGGGGAGGGACAGGATGCTGGGTTCGGACAGACGGCAATTAGGGACAAACTCCCTACCCCACCTGCTCTTCCTTCGGCTGCTTCTCCATTTGGTCCTCCAGGCTATCCATCTTCTTCTCTGGGTTATTTCAACCATCTTCTAAGTTTTGATCCGAAAGTAATGCGTGACTTTTTAGGTCATCCCCTTTTAAAGTCTAAAAGGAAGGCCGGGGGGGTTGTTTTTCTCTCCCCCACCACCACTCCTGCCCCCTTCTTCTCCCAAATGAGTCCTGCTTCACTGGATTCTCGTCTGTCTTTGCTCCGGGCACCTCTTTGCCAATGTGTCCCCCCCACCCACTCACTCTCCTCCAATGCAAACCACTCTCCTTCTCATGCGGTGCTAGTGATAGCCCAGCGATGCTCCTCCTTAGACGCACACATTCACTCCCTCTCGTTTCCCTCCATTCGTCCACACTGAAGATGCGGAAGACGTGAGGATCTTCAAGCAAGGAAAAACCATCTTTGACTCAGTTGTTCAAACGCCGATTGACGTTCCTCCCTTCAATAGATCGGAGCCAACTGGGTCGATTTAATTTAAGGCCTTTGTTTGGATTTCTCACCCTTCCACCCTAGCTAGCTGAACGCTTCAAAACAGACAGAGAAGCATTAATCGGATGATCAGAGGAGACGACAACCCCTGTGAAAGCAGTGATGAGGATTGGCAAATGGGATCGGATGCAAGGGAAAAAGCAAAGGATGTCTTGCCAATGGACAAGGGTTAGGACATTACCGAGGTTGGCCCCCAAACATATCCCTGGACTTTCTACTCTGTCCTGGACTCTGGGCAAAGATGGGCCAGGTCAACCAGCTAGTACAATTTATCAGTTGTTATTTATACGTGTATAAAGAGAAATTTCCTGACGGTTAGAACAATTAACCAGTGGAACAACTTGCCTCCAGAAGTTGTGAATGCTCTAACAGTGGAAGTTTTTAAGATGTTGGATAACCATTTGTCTGAAGTGGTGTAGGGTTTCCTGCCTAGGCAGGGGGTTGGACTAGAAGACCTCTAAAGGTCTCTTCCAACCCTGTTGTCCCAAAGGTGTTTTTTTTCCCCCAAGAGGCAACTGGACTTTCTGGTTTTTCTTTGAAGACGTTTCGCTTCTCATTCGAGAAGCTTCTTCAGCTCGGACTGGATAGTGTGGAATGGAAGGATTTATACTCCTTGCAGACAGCTGGTCATTTGCATCCTTTTAGAGGGTCGTTGAGGCTGCTTGGAGGTTTATCGGTGTCCTCAGGGTCTCGCCTGAGTGGTGCAAATGGGTGTGGAGCCTTCTTGGAACTGCTGAAAGGACTGTGTTGTAGACCGGAGATAGATGATGTCGTATCCCTCCCCATCTGTTGAGGGAGGGCAGTTCAGTTTTGCAAAGATGGCCTTTTTGACCCCTCTTTCAAACCAGCCATCCTGTCACTGCATTTTTGTATTTACCAGATGAGCTCTTATTTTTGAACTTTCAGACTTACCGTAGCTTGCCAAGTTCTTATCAGTTAGTGTTGTGGCTCCGTTGCCTGAGCCTGGGCTATCGACAGATGCAGACTCTGAGAGTGAGGGAGAGGAGTTGGCAAGGCCTCCCTCTCCAGGACCCTCCTCTCTGGCAATGCCTCCGGAGCCACAGGTGGACAGCGACGAAGGAGATAAGTGCTGGCTGGACCCTCGCCAGAGGCGCAGGGAGAAGCGTGCGCAGCAGAGGGGAAGGCGTGCCAGAGATTAGCTGAGTCACTGGACCACACCCCACAGGGTATAAATGTGGGTGTGGTGGCCGGTTCAGTTTGTGACAAGCAAAAACTAGAAATGATCCATGATCTCTGCGTTACTGGACTTTGCCTGCTTTATCGGACTGCATTTGGATTAATCCTTGTATTGTTGAAAACTCTGCCTGTTTTATCGGAATGCTGGCAGTCTAATCTTTGTGTGAGTAAAGTCTGAATTGGCAGCTAGCCACTGGGTTGCTGCCAGCTTTATTTTCAAAGAATTTTGTCGTGTGGCTTATTAACTCCGGGCCGTCTGTGAGGGTGCGTGAGTGGAACGGGGACAGAACAGTAAGCTAACTGCGTATGTCTACATTCTTTCACTTGCTTCTAACTTTCTTTGTTCTCTGGCCAGGAGAGGTGGCCGGGAAAAGCTTTGCCAAGATGTAACTAATTAGATTAGTAAGATGCATTTATTTTCTTTATAACAAATAAATGAATTTTTCTTAGAAAATATATCTTCGGGTTTATTTTCTTAATGTATACTTCAAGGAAAGATCACGATCCATTCTCTAAATCAAGGTGCAATTACCCAAAAGCAGAATGGGATTAATTGCTACCATGACACTCTCTATCTAAAATGTGGACTTTGCTGTCTTCAAAAGAGTGGCTTTTGTCTTTCGAATGCAGACGGACTGAATTTTGTCCTGATGGATTTGTTCCCCCTATGTTGTGCCACGCATTTCAGAATCTCCAATGTCCATTCCAACCCTGTTATTCAACGTTCGATTTGCGTGGCACGCCGAACAGCAATACAGAACCATGGTTTTCATTCGGTATCCGGTTTTATTTAAAACATGCTAAAATGCATAGTTAAATCATCAAAACGAGAATTGTTTCCTTCTGGGAATTATCCACCCACAAGCGTGCAGTTTTTGTTACAGTACCCCGGCTTTAGGTCAATCGTTACGGACAGCTGTATCTTTGATGAGATGTCCTAAGGGGAGGGGGGGTTACAGAACAGTGAATCCTTAATCATAGGGGGTTCTTTTTCCCAACTGGTTTCTTGGTGCGTCCACCTTTCCTCCCTGGCCTCCCCGCCTCCCCCCACAAATTTGGAGCCGATTTCTTCTTGCCCAGTCGCGCCCAACGACACAGCAAAAGAAAGCCAGACATCTCTTCTACTTAAAACAATCACACCTCCCTTAAGTCACTTTTCCCCCTAGTGGCGCTATCTTCCCAAGCTTTTCCATGGGAATACCAGCAGGTGTGGTGGGTTGGCTTCAGTTTCCGTCGCCTCAAAAGGCATAAAAAAAACCCCTCTTACATACTGTACTTAACATTTTTGGAGCTTATGAATGCTTCGAGGTGGGTGGGGGGGGAGCGAAAAACATGCTGTTAATTCTTTAAATAAAAATTAATAACGCTCTTCCCCAGAAAAAAAGAAAGACAAAAAAAAAAAAAAAAGGTTTAAAAATGGCCTGCTGCCAGAATCTCGGGTTTAACCAGCTTTATCTTCAGCTGGACGCCCCCACTTCACGGCTCTAAGCAGATATTCCTGCTTAGAATTTATTCTAAAAATGGATTCCCCGTAGAAAATTAGCACGTCGGGCTTGAGGCTAATCTGAAGCCCCTGAAGTGCTTGGCAGCTATGGTTTAAAACTCGGGATTTATATATTCCTAGCAATGGGGGAGGGGAGGGGAACCAGAGGTGGTATTCAGCTGGTTCGGACAAGTTTGCTTGAACCAGTAGCAGAAATCGTGGGTGGGCCCCGCCCCCTGCCCCCGCCCCAGCTCTATGCCATCCTATTTAGGCGAAAGGCACACGCGGCAGCAAAGCGTACGGCTGGGTGCATGCACATATTCACATTTGCGAACCGGTAGGGAAAGTAAATAAATACCGCCCCTGGGGACAACGCAAGCTATACAATACCAAAGCAAGGTTGCACAAACAAAGCCCTTTTCATCCCACCCTTGTCCTATATGTGCTGCTCATCTAAAGTATTTCAAGCCAAAGAGCCAGGACTCTTTACACTCCTCAAGAAGTGCCAAAAAGATTAGGAGACCCAACGGTGCAGAGACCAGTATTTCGGCACACGGGTCCACAGATTTATGTGTCCGTAGCAGGAAATGCGCGAAGTGCTCAATTGCTTTAAAAAAGTGTTAGCAAGCAGGCCGGTGGTGGGATTCAACCGGTTTGGGTGAATCGGTAGTTAAATTGCTGGATGGCCCCTCCCCTCCCCATCCTGCTCCTTCCAGGAGTCTCCACATGCCCTATTTTCACTCCCAGGAGGCTTCAGGGAGGCCTACTAGGCCCAAAAAGTGGCACGGGAGAGGCGGCGCATTCCCAGCCCCCTGGCCAGTTTTTGCTCACAGGGGGTGCAGGAGGCGGAGTGCTGCCTGTCACAGCCCCTGGCCACGCCCACCATGGCCACGCCCACCCAGCCGGTCATTAGGGCAGAGAACCGGTTGTTAAATTATTTGAATCCCACCACTGAAGCAGGCGTAACAAGAAGCACAGTCGTATTTCTTAGCACATTTTACAAGCATTAAGTACATTTTAATTCTATTTTTTTTTCCCCTGCCCCTGTCCCGCCTTTCCCAAAGTCCAGGAATAACCCCGGTCCTGAAATATTCAAGAGGTATCAGCTGTGCGATTTGAAAGGGGGTTGCGAAGCATGGATGATCTTACCGCATTCCTTCCTGAAATCTAGAAAACAATGGCTTCTCAGAGAGTGAGTTTTATTCTGGAGCCAAGATAGGACCAGAGGTGGTATTTAGCCGGTTCGGGAAAACCGGTAGCAGAGATCACGGATGGGCCCGCCCCCCACCCCTCATCCCAGCGCTATGCAGTCCTATTTAGGCACGTTTTTGAGGCTGGGCGCATGCGAGAAAGGTGCACACACGCGCAGCGAACTGCACGTAGGCGGCAAACCGGTGGTAACAAAATGTGGAACCCACCTCCGGATAGGACGGCGTATGCTTCAAGGCTCAGGCGCACAACCACGACCTGACCTCGATTGGAGAGAGATGAAATCAGGTTGAATTGAACGATGATGTGCGGTTTCTTCCCCAGATCTCACAATAATTGGACATTTTCATGGCAAAGTCTGTTCTTTCTTGCCATGATTGATCCATTTCTGCATTAGGGCAGAAAAATGAACAATATGCCCTTGCATTTGTTTCTCTTACTATGCAAGTAAGAAAAGAGGAAACTGAATACATGGTCAGCAGAAGTATTTTTCAATACGCCTAGTTGAACTGATCGTGTTCTCTGTCCTTCTGAGAGACGGTAGCTCACACCGTGAAGGGTGACTCTTGACTCCATATGCTTCTGTTAAGTTCTCCCTCTACGCTTCCCCCATCGAATGAGTAAGGATACGCCGTCGACATCAATTGTACTAATGAGCCCTCGATAATTAAAGTAATCAACAAAGTTTCGGGCAGACGGAAACAAGCTGCAAGTGGCGATTTGAGAAAACTCTGGAATGAACACACCCAATCCCTTCTATGCTCATTATTTTTTTAAACTTTTAAAACAGCGGCTCAAAATGCAAATGCGTTGTGTGATATACAGGCAGTCCTCGAGTTACGACAATTCCATTTAGTGACCGTCCAAAGTTACACGGAAGCGCTGGAAAAAAAAGTGAAAAAGCACCGAATAAACTGACTTATGACCGTTTTTCACACTTACAACTGTTGCAGCGTTACTCCCCCCCCCCCATGGTCACGTGATTCAAATTCAGATGCTTGGCAACCGGTTCGTCTTTATGACGGTCGCAGAGCCCCGGGGTCACATGATCAACTTTTGCGACCTTCTGGCAAGCAGAAGCCAGATTCACTTAACAACCGAGTTCCTAACTGAACTAGCTGCCACGATTCTCTTAACAACTGTGGCAAGAAAAGTCATCAAAGGAGGGGGAAACCCCATTGAACAAATGTCTGACTAAGCGACATAAATTTTCGGCTCAGTTGTGGTCGTAAATCGAGGACTACCTGCATACAGAATGTGGACGTTTTGTTTCAGTTCACAAGATAATGGAAAACTGAAGGGCAGGGATGGCTAACCTTTTCCAGACCAAGTGCCCAAAGCGTGCGCCCGAACCCCCCAAATATCAATGCATGTACGGCCTCCATGCATGCGCTTGTGGCCCCCATTCACGCACCCCACCCCATGCATGTACACCCCCCCCATGCACGCGCCCCGCCTTCCCACACATTCGCGGCAGACACCCGATGACCAGCTGGCCGCCAGGAGGTCTGTGCGCGTGCACAGCAGAGCTGAACTGGGGCGACAGCTCGCGTGCCCACAGAGAGGGCACTGCGGGCCACCTGTGGCACGCGTGCCATAGCTTCGCCATCACGGCTGTAGGGGAAAACAAAACATACGGTAAGACAGAGAGGTGTCACGAGGTTTTAAGAACAAGTTTCAAAGCATTTCTTCCTCCTTTCCCTGTTTTTTCTTTGGAAAAACATTGCCTCTTTCAAAAAATGAAAGAAATTCCTTCACAAATTCCAGCCCTTAACCTGTGGGGTGCAAATTCTAGCACCGTGATGGCGAACCTATGGCACGCGTGCCACCTGCCATATTGATGGGCACACGAGCGTTGCCCTAGCTCAGCTCCAGCACGCATGCATGCGCTGGCCAGCTGCTTTTTGGGCCTTCTGGGCCCAACGGAAATCAGCAAACGGGCTGTTTCCAGTCTCCAGAGGGTCTCTGGGAAGATGGGGAAGGCTGTTTTTGCCCTCCCCAGGCGCCTAGAAAGCTCTCTGGAGCCTAGGGAAGGCAAAAAACGGGCCTACCGGGCCCACCGTACCATCACATGCCAAAAGCAGGGGGAACATGTGGGGGGGTCGCACATGCATGCATGGGGGGGCAGGGCGCAAAGAATTATGGGTGTGGGCACGCATGCGTGCAACCACCCTGCACTCCCGCAGCTTTTGGCACGTGATGGCAAAGAGGTTAGCCATCACTGTTCTAACACATAGGATCTCATCTATTTTTTTTTTTCTGAAACTATTTTAAAAAAATTAACCAGATGTACGTATCACCTTTCAGTAATCCACGATGGACAAACTAAATGTTAACTGTAAAAATAATGCTTCGACAGTGACCAACTGGATGCACTGGGAAGATATATCAATGGATCGTAAGTTTTGTTTTATTTTATTTTTCTTTTACAAAATATACCTGGCCTTGCGATCTAGAGAGCACTCGTGCCAGCTATTAAGTTTATCCAAAGTGTGGGAAGGTATAACATAACCTGTACGTTAAGGAGCTTGGGTTAGCACAGCTAGGGATGCTTAAAGTGCATAGACGAATGTGCTTGGAGTAAAACTTTGGTGCATTGGTTGTGCTTGTGTCACACTGGCCCAAATGGGCCAGTTTCGATTAGCGTTGTGTCCTTATAAAAGCAAGGAATGCTGCATTGTAGCCTGTTATTGTTCTGCCCCAGCTACGGACCCCAAAGAACGCAGCACACACAAAGTCTGTAAAAACCTTAGTTTACTAAATTAAATCAGTCTTTTTCAAACAAAGGCTGTTAATTTACTTTCTTAACAGCCTACAAGAATCCAAAGAATAAATAATCGTAATCTTACTAGGATTGGCAGAAAGCCCAGAAGCAATTTGCAGGACACTGATAAAGGAACTAAGATCCAGACGCGAAGGAGAATGAACTAAGTTGTTCCCTGCAAATTGCCTCAGTCATCATCCTTCCTTAAATAGGCTAAGGGAGTGGCCAATTAGCCCCAAGCCTTACTCTCGAGGAGACCTCCTCCTGAGGAGCCACTCCTGCCTTTTGGCAGCTCTGCGCACTCGTGCATCGAGAAGAGGCTCCTCTTCTTCTTCCTCTTCACTTATGGGAGCTTCTGGAGGTTCTGAAGGTCCTGGCTGAATCCCCGCCTGTGGCACCACATCTTCTCCAGCCTCCGCATTGTCTGACTTGAGTGCCAGCTGCACAGGCTCCTGGCGCAGCACCACACCAGCCTCCTCGCTGTCGGAATCAGCTAATAGCTGCACAGGCCGCTGATGGGCCACAACAGTTATATATCTTAGCGTTTTGAGGCGAAAGCTTCGATTGACCAAACGTCAGGATGGACAGCCGAGGCGATGACCACGGCATATGGAAGGTGGATAATTGGAATGTAAATGGAATAAACCAGAGTTTATGAATTCATGGATGAAATGAAAAAAAAAGAAAAAAGATGCATTGCGTGTGTATGAAATTTAAGGAATTATATAGATCTGAATCAGGGGTGAAATGCTCCCGGCTTAGACCGGTTCGGTAGAACTGGTAGCATTGTTGGCCGGTAGTTCGGAGAACCTGTAGTGATGGCAGCGCGAGGCTCCGCCCACCGGCCCGGTCGTCGTTACTTCCTGGTTTTAAGCAAGAAGTAACCTGTTTTTTACCCTCTGCGCATGCACAGAGAGTCCATCTGCACACGTGCACTTCCGAACTGGTTGGGAAGGTAAGTAGATTTCACCCCTGATCTGAATGAAGGTGAAACTGATATTACGGAACTGAGCTGATGAATCCAGGCAGGGAGGCCAGAGCTAGAATGAATTGGGAATGAAAGGTTCGTGCATATCAGAAAGTACTAAGTGGTGTCATTTAAATTACAGGTAGTCCTCAACTGTCAACAGTTCGTTTAGTGACCGTTCGAAGTTACGACGGCACTGAAAAAAGTGACTTGTTCGTGGCCATTTTGCACACTTATGTCCGTGGCAGCATCCCCGTGGTCAGGTGATCAAAATTCAGACACTTGGGAACGGACTCATATTTATGACGGTGGCAGCATCCCGGGGTCACCTGATCCCCTTTTGCGACCTTCGGAGAAGCAAAGTCAATGTGGGAAGCCAAGTTTCATTTAACAATTGCGTGACTTAAAAAGAAGAAGGGAAAGAAATGGGAGAAAGGGAGGAAAACATCAAGAAAGGGAACTGTGGAGAGACTAAGAGAAAATGGTTAACAGCCAGTGAAAATGTTAATTTGTTAATAAAGAGAAGGATGCTAGTTGTAGAAATTGTATGTGAAAATGCTGTTAAATGAAAAATAGATCAGTAGACGCAATGTGAAAGAAAGAATGATAGTGGAGGAAGCACTAAAAGTAGAGAATAATATAATATATTATATTATAACCTGCAGCATCCATCGGTATTTATCTGACTAGCATCCTGTCAGTGGGAGAGTTGAGGGATATTTGGAAACTCAAACAGTATTTGCTGTGTGAGCAAGAAGGAGACAGGATGAGGGCTGGGCGTGGCTTAGCTCAAGTGTTCTGTATTAAAGCTGCTTCCTGCTGTGAAAGTAAAACTGAAAGTGAAACTCCTCTCCTCTGCTTGTGTTTTGCATTTGGAACAGATTTCTTTTCATGTAGGGAGGGGGATTAGAACTCCTTAGCATCAGAGGGTGTTAATAATAATATAGGAAATACCAATGCTCTGATGGTCATTTCGAAAAATCCTTTTTAGTGAGCACCTAGAAGCCAAGAGGAAGATACGTAGCAAATTTCAAGTTTGTAGGCTTTACAGTTATGGAGATTTTGTGATTACGGCGTGAGTGGTTTTCGCTTTTACATATATATATGTAATGGCCAAATTGATTAATGGCATGTAAAGGCAGAGATCTCTGTAATGGTAGTTTAATACTCTAACAATGTCAGCAGATGGCTGACGAAAGCTTAGTAGAATAAAACTTTAATTATTTTAGTTCCAGAGCTCGCAAAATGTCTGTTTTTTGTTTTATAAATATACCTGGAACTCGTTTAACTCTCATCAGCTAGCCATACCCTTACTCGGATTCGAACTCGGGTATACTAGTCTCCCTTTATTTCTTTATCAGCAAAATATAAATTTGGTATAAAATGGTTTGTCGTGAATGCGACTGCTTGAGGGCTCCTTGATTGGGAAGCAGTATGCTCCCTCCCACATGTTGGGGTAGACCAGGTGCCTCAATACACACACACACACACACACACACACACACACACACACACACACATTATTTTTGGGAGGCCATATGAATGGATAGATCAAGAGAAAAGAAGTGGAGGAAATTTTTTGGAACCCTTTGGAGACTCACAAACAAAACGAGAGTGGTTTAACATCTTTTTCAAAAACATTTTAAGGACGCGCACGGAGGGAGAAGTGGGGGAAAAAAATCAGAAAGCACATCTGATTTGATTGTTCAGGATGAAAAACGAAAAGAATCGGCAAAGGATAAAAGAGTAATGATAGCTTCTGAGTGGGAGATAGGCTGGCATGTTGTAATTCAAGAGCGCAGTTGCCTTCCTGTCTCAAAAGGAGATATTTTGGGGGGGAAATGGACATGAAAAGAAAAGGGAAGATGTTGAAGAAATGAAAGGAGAACCTTTAGAAGAAAATAAAGTATGAATCCTCCATTAAAAAAAATATAAAAGAATAGTGTTGGAAGATAGACAAACCTCCTGAGACAATCAGGAGTTGTATTCAGCTGGTTCGGGCCGGTTCGAGTGAACTGGTAGCAGAGATCGCGCCCCGGTGCTATGCCGTCTTATTTAGCCACATTTTTGAGGCTGGACGCCTGTGCAGAAGGTGCGCGCTTGAGCAAAGCGCATACACCGAAGGCCGAGCATGTGCATGGAAGGTGCGCGCGCATGGCGAACCAGTGGTAAAAATATATGAAACTCACATCTGGAGATAATGGCTAGAATATGGACCCTAAGGGAATAAAATGCCAAATCTGTAGTGTATAGATTTAACAGATACTCTTTGACTTACAACTGCAATTAGAACTGGACTTTCGGTCATAAGTTGTGACGGTCATAAGTCAAGGCAGCTACCTGACCGGACCCAAGATTTTTTATAGCAGTCATTACAGTGGTGGGTTTCAAATTTTTTTACTACCGGTTCTATGGCTTGGTGGGCGTGGCATGGCTTGGTGGGTGTGGCAGGGGAAGGATACTGTAAAATCTCCATTCCCTCCCCACTCCAGGGGAAGGATACTGCAAAATCCCCATTTCCTCCCGATCAGCTGGGACTCGGGAGGCAGAGAATAGATGGGGGGCGGGCCAGTCAGCATTTTTACTACTGGTTCTCCGAACTACTCAAAATTTCCGCTACAGGTTTTCCAGAACTGGTCAGAACCTGCTGAAACCCACCTCTGAGTCATTAAGAGAATTGCACGGTTGTAAGACTGAATCCATTGTGGCCAAACCCCCCCCCCCAAACCAGTGGAAACTTGCAAAACAACAACAACAACAACAACAAAGTTGCAAATTGCAGTCATGGGATCACGGGACATTACAACCAGTCGTAAATGTGAGCCAATTGCCAAGCGCTACAAATGCAGTCATGTGACTCGGGGGTGGGGGGGGCAAGTACAACATTTTACAACAGCCGGAAGTGTTGTACAAGTCATGAAGAACGGCCATTAAACAAATCAATCATAAATCATTAAACAATCCATCATTTAGTGATTCATTAAATGACCGTTCAAAATTCCAGCGCCCCTGAAAAAAGCGATTTATGACCGTTTTTCACACTTACGACCATTGCAGCATCCTTGCGCTCACGTGATCAAAATTCAGATGCTTGGCAACGGACTCATATTTATGACGGTGGCAGTGTCCTGGGATCATGGAAACATCTTTTTGTAACCCTCTGACAAGCAAAGTCAACGGGGGGGGGGAGGAGCCAGATTCACTTAATGACCATTTTACTAACTTAACAACTGCAGTGATTCGCTTAATAACCGTGGCAAGAAAGGTCGTAAAAAATGGAGCAAAACATTGAAGCATTGAACATCTCCCTTAGTAACAGAAATTTCGGGCTCAATTGCGGTCATAGGTCGAGGAGTACCCGTCCATGGACAGTAATGAAAACCTGAACAACGATGTTGAGTGGAATTATGAAGTGAGGGAGGCTATGGATGAGAAAAACAGGTATAACATTGTAGGAAGTTAGCACCCACTCCTCTCCTAGAAGAAGATATTTCTAGGAAATATTAAAAAGGCAGAATATTATATATCTCCCTGGGATGAGAAATGGAGAAACATGTTTTTTTAAAGGCAGGAAGCAGACTCATTCTTAATAGCCCCCACCCTCCTCAATAGCCCACAGCAGATGTCAGCACTTAAGACAGAAAGAGATAGCTAGGTCTATTCATAAGCAAATGCCCTCACCCAAGATCCAACAAAGATAAGATTGGCCCTCTACCCATCTAGCAACAGAACTCACCACATGGCACTTGGGGAGATTGCATCACCCAGCAAGGCTCAACCAAGTCTGGGACTCAAAACATAACCTACAGAGTTACCTCTGCATGGCCCTATGGGAGTCTGACAACCAATCAGAAGACAAGCTCAAATTCAAAGCCCGACAGGGTATGAATCTCTCTCTCTCTTACCCATGTGTTTTTTTTGCCCAGGACCTCAAAACCATGTGGTCCTGTCCACCATTAAATCATCTTTTCAAGCAGTCTCCATGTTTCCAGTGTCTTTCTCCCCACTTGGAACTGAACCCAGATGGACGTTTCCCCCAATGGTGGGATTCAGCCAGTTCGCACCTATTCGGGAGAACCGGTTGTTAACTTTCTAAGCAGTCTGGAGAACCAGTTGTTGGAAGAAGTCTTATTTTGTTTTTTTCCCCCCACTTTACAGGACTAATCCTGTAAGGAAGGCGGGAAGGAAACATTCTGGTGTTGTTTCTAGCCTAATCTTTATTGCCCTGTTTACAGAAACTGCCTCTCTGGTTAACCCTTATTACATTGTAACAGCTAAGGCGAAGCGCCCATCCGATGTGAGTGACGTTGAGTTGGCCATGCCCACATGGTCACATGACCACTGAGCCACGCCTACCCAGCGGTAGTCATTAGGGCAGAGAACCGGTTGTTAAAATTATTTGAATCCCACCACTGGTTTCCCCCAACCACACAATGACAACTAAAGCAGGGGGAAAAATTGCAAAGATAGAAAATGTAGAAAATAGAAGACAGAAAATTACAATGGAAGGAACCATTATAATTGAAAGAGGCAGAGAAAACGCAGGGTGAGTTTGAATGGAAAATGAAAATAAAATCTGCAAAAGGTGGTTGTTGTTTTTTTTTTTTTTTAAAAAGGAAGCTTCCGTAGATTGAATTGGAAATAAAAATGAAAGTGAGACAGCGATATATAATAGAAAAAGGAACTGAACGCGACCAATCTTAGCGTTCGTGAAGATTTGTGAAAAGGCAGTCATAACGTTGGAACGTTGAAAAATCATAAGAAGAAGATTGAACTGGAGAAATGTAAAAAAAAAAAAAATGCATGCGCTTTGTGTGTGCGGTAGCGGTGTGACTCATTTAACATTATGCGAAAGATTGCATCTGTGCTTGGAAACTGGAAGAATGCTGCCATTGTTCTCCTGTATAAGGAGAGAGAGCACTTCTATGTCACTTCTAAACGTATGTGGTTAAAAAAAAAAAAAGAAAGAAAGAAAAAAGGAGACGAAGTGTTAGGACCAAGATTGAATGGGCACCTGAATAAACGCAGATTGAATATCAAATTGGCTAATTAGCATGAAAGAACTATGCTTGAGGAGGTTTTGATCCTGGAGAGAGAATGAAATAAAGAGGGGTATTGCAGCGCAATTCACACAAAGGAAGTGTGAATGGGTTGAGGGGAGGGGAGAGAAAGTCACGACTGGATGAAGTTGATGAATTTCTCACAACCGAGAGAGAGAGGGGGGAGAGGGGAGAGAGAGAGGAGAGAGGGGGGGAGAGAGGGGAGAGAGGAGGGAAGAGAGAGGGGGAGAGAGAGAGGAGAAAGAGGGGAGAGTGAGGGGAGAGAGAGGGGGAAAGAGAGAGGAGAGAAAGAGGGGAGAGAGAAAGAGGGGAGAGCGAGGGGAGAGAGGGGGGGAGAGAGAGGGGGAGAGAGAGAGGAGAGAAAGAGGGGAGAGAGAAAGAGGGGAGGGGGGAGAGAGAGGAGAGAGGGGGAGAGAGAGAGGAGAGAAAGAGGGGAGAGAGAAAGAGGGGAGAGTGAGGGGAGAGGGGAGAGAGAGGAGAGGGGGAGAGAGGGGGGAAAGAGAGAGAGGAGAGAGAGGAGAGAGAGGGAAAGAGGGGAGAGAGAAAGAGGGGAGAGGGGGAGAGAGAGGAGAGAGAGAGGGGAGAGAGAGAGAGGAGAGAAAGAGGGGAGAAAGAGGAGAGAAAGAAAGAGGGGAGAGCGAGGGGAGAGGGGAGAGAGAGGGGGGAGAGAAAGGGGGGAGAGAGGAGAGAGAGAGGGGAGAGAGAGGGGGGAGGGAGAGGGGAGAGAGAAAGGAGAGAGAGGGGGAGAGGGGAGAGAGGGGGAGAGAGAGAGAGAGAAAGAGGGGGGAGAGAGAGAGACAAGGAGGTTACCAAAAAAACAAATTCAAAAGGCAATTATTGAATTGGTCTATGAGTGCGGAGAAAGAAAGGATGATTCTACAAGGAGAGAGAAAGGCATGAGAATATATAATAATAAAATTCTTTTTGGTGCAAACTTGATTCAGTTAATATTCCCCCCTTTCCCCCCCCCCCTCCTTATCTCCTGCCTTTGCTTAGCCTGAAGGGTGTATGTATATTTAAGCTACTGTTGACACAGTAAGTAGGTGTGATGTACTGAGAACAGAACTTCACAGCGAGAAATTTTGTTGATATTTCTGTAATTATTGAAAGCTTAAGAAGGCTCTTCAGGACAAAGTAATGTGTGGTTTTTTCGTTTTTTTAGTACTTTTTTTTTTTTAAAGAAATTCAGGCTCTCCGATCCAATATACCCGTAGTTAGAATTCCAGAAAAGCAGAAAAAAGCTGATCTGTTTCTTGCCAGGAAAAACTAGAAGACAGATATTGCCAATTGTGTTCCAGCCTTTAAACATAGTTTAAAAGGGTGTCGCAAAGTTCCTTGGCTCCATCTTGGGGAATGGTGGTTTTTTTTTTTTACAACAGTCAGAAATGTTTTACGGGTCATGAGGAATCCCTTTCAAGCCGGGTTTTTACAAAGCTTGTTCCACTAGAGCAGAGGTGTCGAACACAAGACCCACGGGCCGGATCTGGCCTGCAATGTGGGATTCAAAAATGTTAGCAACTGGTTCTCTGCCTGGTTGCTGGGTGGGCGTGGCCATGGTGGGCGTGGCTTACTCAGCCTCCTGCACTATGGCGGGGGGTGTTTTCCCTCTCCCCAGGCTCTGGAGGCTTTCCTTGAGCCTCCGGGAGGGCGGAAATGGCCTCCCGCGGGCTCTGCAGGCCGGAAACAGGCCCGTTTCCAGACTTCCGGAACTTCCAGGAGGCCTGTTTTTCGTTTTCCCAGAGCCTCCGCAGGGGCCTTTCATTTACCTGGCATCCAAAACAGTCTGTGTGGAGACTTGTGGGAAGGGAGGGGCGGCGTAGGCAGGGCCAGCCAGTCCTTGCATCTATCGGTTCGGCGAACCAGATGTAAAATTACCATCCGGTTTGCCCGAACCGGTCCGAACCGGCTGTATCCCACCTCTGGATCTGGCCCGCGGGGCTGTCCTGGAAAATGTAAGGGGCCGGCCCGCATCGCTTCGGCCTGGTCTACCCAATGCGAAGAGGAAATATGCTAGCAGTTTGGGGAGTGGCGTTAAGCTGGCCATGCCCACCCAGTCGGCCACGCCCAGTGAGTGGCGTCAAGCTGGCCACGCCCACCCAGTCGGCCATGCCCACCTGCCGTCCCCCTCTGAGGTCAACCACAGCTCTGATGCAGCCCTCAATGAAATTTGAGTCTGACACCCTGCACTAGAGTAATTACATGGGGATGATACAGGTAGTCCTCGACTTACAACCAACAGTCACATGGCAGGTTGAGGAAACCATGTGTAAAAAGAGGCCGTAAAAGGGAAGTTGCTTGAGAGAGGAGGAGGGGACTTCACAGAAAGGAAAGGAGAAGCAGAAAGAAAAGGATATGTGAGGTGAATGTGGCCCTCCAAACAAAGGAAACACAGAAAATGCTATAAATAAGTCAACGGACTTAGAGAATACCATCTGGGAGCTGATGAGTTAGAGATAACAAAAGGATTAAGACTTGATCTTAGGCAAATGTAAATGCTAGTTGTATATTTGCAACTAGCGATAAGTAGAGTCCTGTGGAATAATCCTGGATTTGCTTATCAAACTTCTTTGGACCATCTGAAACGCACCCATAATAGCTTTAGGCTATTCCAGGCGATGCCCCAGTGACTTTTGTAGCTTTATTGGAATAATAATAAGATATAATTATTTTCTACATATGATATAGGAGGCAATTTACAGATTACTCAGGGTTTGTTTTTGTTTTTTATTGAAGCTTCTCATCAGCAAACAGGAAGATAAAATTCTTTTCTAACGGGTGTAAGATGGCCGCATGTGACTCCTTTCGTTGATTTAAAAGATTGTGACCATCGTGTCACTTATGACACCGTGGAAAGCTCTAGAACAGATGATTTTTCACGTTGACAAGAGCAAAATAATATATTGAGATTGTACATCTCCTTTTTTAAAAAATTAGAAATACAACTGAAGTTTTGTCATATAAATTCCTACCTCATCGTTTAAATGAAGCAACTACTCTTAATTCTTTCGAACCCAAGTTTGTTTGTTCTGATGAAAAACCTAGTTTGATATAGGATTAGACATTGTTTTTCTGCCTACTGCTTACCACTACTACCGATTATTATAATAATGCTTTTCAGATTATTGTTCTGATGCTACGATTTTTTCCTTTATGTAATTTGCTTTAGACCGAATCTAAGAGTCACTATTTCTTTAGAAAACGTTTGATGTGGTTTCTGGGAAGTTTTCTGAAGCAGATTTTGGTTTATTTTCGATTTCCCATTATTATTATTATTATTATTATTATTATTATTATTATTATTATTATTATTTATTGGTTAATCTTTAGTGAGATTCACAGCCTTTGAGGCTGGTTAATAGCTCAGCAGCTCGAGTCCTAACCAAGGACCTAGGAACTGTTAAGGTATCGTCGGAGGATGTAAGCTGTTCCGAGTAAGGTGGTTTTTTGTAGAGTCAAAATGTTCAAGACCGGCAAATTTAGAATTTATTATTAAACGACTTATTTTATTTTCCTGCCCAATCACATTTAATGACGTGCCTTATGTTGTGGAAGAAATCAGGATTTATTCTCCTTGTCCGCACTACTAAAGAAAAATGGAAAATATTAAAAGGATCACAGAAGATGGAGGAGGGTCTGAGATTCTGTCAGACACAGATGGTATGCTTGATAAAGGTCAGAAATGTTCGTTTTGTTCCTCTGAGGCTGCACCCCCGAGTAACTACTATAGAGCAGAAGAAATGCACAAGGCCAATGGATCCATTTCCACAAAGCCTGTGACTGAGGACTTTCTCAAGCGTTTTCTGATCCTTTTGGTTGGGTTAAAGAATCGTGATCATCTTTTTTTTAAAGCGCAAATTTGAAATCATTTCCAATTTCGGATCAAACCAAACTTAGAATTCCTTTCAGCTGCTTGCACAAATAAACATGCGTAAGGTCATTTTAACTCTACATCATGTATTTTAAAAGATCTTGTGCTATTTATATTCTTTCAAGCAAAATTGTCTAATAACGTTCTCCGGAAAGTTATCTTAACATTTCCACGGATTCAATTAGAATGACCAGCTGGTAAATATGGATTTAATTCTCCATCTTTTCAGCTGATCGTTTGGCATTTATTTTAGATTCAGAATTCGGCTCCTCTTTGTGTTCAACTGGAAGCATTTGTGTCTTTCTGAAACGTTGGGTTTGTTCAAGGATTAGTTTCAATATTGGAAACTTAATGTCACAAGATAAACAGGGGAGAGATTTGGTGGTAGACAAAACTAACCTCCTCATGCATCAAAGCCTCCATGATGCCATGCTTATTTTAATAAAAATAGATATTAATCTGCTTCTTGTTTTGATTTTTTTTTCCAGTAAATCGGACCTTTGCTTCTGAAAAACGTAGCTCAGATTAAAGTGTTTTTTTAAAAAAGTCTATGAAAAAGTGAATTTGGTTTATCAGGTTGCTTCTTAGCAATTTATTCTACTGAAGTGTTTCACCTACAGTGTTTGGTCCTGATTGATGCTTTTGAGATATTTTAGCCACTATTCATCTTTTTTTTTAAAAAAAATTGAAGAAAGCAATATTAATTACTTGAATAGTAACTTGGAATGACCTGTTCTTTCAAAAGCAATGGGCAGTTGCATTAAAGAACGTGATATTATTTTTATCTTAAAATGTGGTTAACACAGCAAAAAAAAACAAAAAAACCTATTTCATCTGTATTAAATATCTCAGGGCTTGTTTAGTAATGGAGACTTAGTTCAAGAGACAAGAGATTAATTCTAGATTTGTCCCATCGTTACCATATTTTGGGTTCGAATGTATAAGATTGCGATAATGATTTGAAAATGAGAATGGTGTTAAGATATATTCTTGGCTGCCTTACTCATGTTCAGAATCTGGGCATCGAGAATTATTGGTTTCTTGTGTGGGGAGATGGTAAAAATAATTATTTTGCAGCAGTAGAACGATAAATATACACCTGGTTTGCACTGTATGCAATTTTTATTTCTGTTAATTAGTTTGATATAAAAGTTCTTTTTTTAAAAAAAGTAAAGGAGCCTTGGATCACGCCTGTTTGCACTCTCCTTTCATCTGAATCTTTTCTGGTATTAATTAAGAGACTCCTGCCAGGATCGATGGCACAGGTACTCCTCGCTTAATGACTTACAACCCCTCCTCAAAGTTATGACTGCCCCACACATACAACCATGGTCACTGGCAAATGTCTCACATTTAGAACCGGTTGCAATGTCCGATTTTTTTTTTAATTTTTTTGCCAATTTCTGGGAAAATAAAATAAAATGCCTATTTGAGCGAATGGATTTGTCCTAACCGCCACGTGGTCTGCGTAACGGCCACAGGAACTCGCGTTACGACCATCGTAAAAATGATTGCAAAAATCCAGTCAGCTCATGCCATGACCTGTTTAGTGACCGCAACAACTTAGAACGGACATTCCCGGCTCAACCGTGGCCATTAAGTGAGGACATTTCCTTCTCTCTCAGGGGCTTCCTGTGAATGATTTCCAAGATTACAAAAAAGGAACTTTGGTTGCACTCCATAAGGTCAGGTTTGTCAAAACTCAAGGCCCGGGAGCCAGAACCGGCCTACTGGCTGCTTAGATCTGGCCCGTGGGGCCATCCTGGAAACAGCGAAGGTCCGGCTCGCAGGCCTCTGCCTGTGAAAATGGATCTCGGGAGAGCCGCGCGCAGCCCCCCGGAGCTCCATTTTCGCTGACAGAGGGTTTCAAGAGGCCATCGCAGCCAAAAACGGAGCTCGAGAGCTCCTTTTCGCTGGCAGGGCACTCGGGCCGCCACAGACGCCCCCAACACGAGCGATGTAAAGCTGGCCACGCCCACCTTGGCCACACCCACACTGAGGTCAAACACAACCCTGATGCAGCCCTCAATGAAATAGTTTTTGACACCCCTGCCAGAAGTTGCCTTTCAGCTCACCCACCGTTTCCTTTTTACGCCACAAAAATGTAGCTCAAGCTGAGCCTTCACGCTCTTTATTATACAAAAATGGAAAATGCTTTTCCTTGGCCTTAACTACGACCTGGGAATAAAAGAGGAAGAGGAGAGACCACTGGCTAATCCTTCACGATTTGCTATTTTTTCCTGAACGATGTTTTCACTCTCGCACCTCACATTTATTTTTATAGGATGCAAAGTTTCTTTCTTTCGGAACGAGCACCGATGAGCGTATATTCTAATGGAAGAGGCAGAGGTGGTATTCAGCTGGTTCGGATCATTTCTGGCGAACTGGTAGCGGAAATTTTGAGTAGTTTGGAGAACCAGCAAATACCACCTCTGGTTGGCCCCCGCCCCCGCCTGTCCTGCCCCTTCCAGGAGTCCCCACGCACCACATTTTAGCTACCAGGGGGTTGCAAGGAGGCCTAGCTTTTAAGATTGGGGCACCCAGTCGATCTATTCGCTGCCTCCCAGCCAATCGGCGTGGTCAGTCTATTGCTGCCTCCCAGCTGATCGGCTGGGAGGCAGCCGATCAGCTGCCTCCCTGATTTGTTAGCCCTGCACTGAACGGAGCTGGAAAGCAGGTTAGTGGGGTGGGGAAGGAATGAGGATTTTGCAGTATCCTTCCCCTGCCACACCCACCAAGCCACGCACACACAGAACCAGTAGTAAAAAAATTTGAATCCCACCACTGGGAAGGACGCGATTCTCCTAGGAGTTGCCTACTTTCAGGTGCAAACAATTCTGGGCCCACTTCTCTGAAAGTGGGGGGCACTGATGCACCTCCAGTGGGGTCAGCATAATTTGCTATATCACTAGAGCCGGGAAATTCTTCCAGATATGGAGAAAACAACCTGAATTGCAAGAGAGATCCGTGATTTATTTGATTTTTTTTTTTTGCTCGGTAGCTTGATACCCCCCTTTGGAAATGGCTGTTTTATTCTGTTAAGTATAAAAGAAGATGGCTGGTTGTTTTTGCTAGGGAGGTTATCTGCCCTTCGACAGAAGTCTGCAGGTTTTTGTTTTTGTTTTTAAAAAAGAACAGAGACCGAAGCCTCAGTAAAGGCGTCTTGGCCTAATTATCAAAAGTATGCCATTCCTACCCTATTTTAAGACTACCAGAAATAAGAACATTGGCCCAGTCTCCAGACATGTGCCAATTCACCGTCAAGCAGCAGCAGAATAAGATGCTTCCAGAGAGATGTCTGCTTCATGTACAGTATGTCTTATGGCAGAGGTAGGGAACTACGGTCCCTTGTGGACTTCAGTTCCCAGGATTCCTCAGCCAGCCAAGCTGCCTCAAGAATTCTGGGAGATGGAAGTCCACAGGTCATAAAAGGACCATAGCAATAGCACTTGTACAGAGCTTCATAGTAGTTTAAAGCCCTCTGTAAGCAGTTTAACAGAGTCAGCCTATTGTCCCCCAACCATCTGGGTCCTCATTTTACCGACCTCGGAAGGATGGAAGCCTGAATGAACGTTGAGCCGGTCAGGATCCAACTCCTGGCAGTGGGCAGAGTCAGCATGCAATACGGCATTCTAATCACTTTGCCACCAGGAAGGAGAATTAGAAAGGGAAGAAGAGAGGAAGGAAGGAAGGAAGGAAGGAAGGAAGGAAGGAAGGAAGGAAGGAAGGAAGGAAGGAAGGAAGGAAGGAATAGCAATAGCACATAAGACTTATATACCGCTTCACAATGCTTTACCGCCCTCTCTAAACAATTTTACAGAGTCAGCCTCTTGTCCCCAACAATCTGGGTCCTCATTTTACCGACCTCGGAAGGATGGAAGGCTGAGTCAACCTTGAGCCGGTCAGGATTGAACTAGTGGCAGTGAGCAGAGTCAGCCTGCAATGCTGCATTCTAACCACTGTGCCACCGTGGCCATAGTACCCCACCCCTGCCTTACGGGGAAGATCTCCAACTGAAAAATATGAGGTATGTATCCGAGAATCTGCCCTGGTCCCAGAATTTCCACTGCATTGATTCCAGCTTAAACCTGGTTTAGACTTCAACATCACTGCAAATAGCAATAGCACTTAGACTTATATACCGCTTTACAGCCCTCTCGAAGCGGTTTACAGAGTCAGCAAATCTCTCCCAACAATTTGGGTCCCCCGTTTTACCCACCTCGGAAGGATGGAAGGCTGAGTCAACCTTGAGCCTGGTGAGATTTAAACTGCCAAATTGCAGGCAGCCGGCAGGCAGCAGGAGACTGCAGTACTGCATTCTAACCACTGCGCCACCACGGCTCATCAGGGAACGTATGCGTCTGTCGTTCGGAGCCGGTTGCATAGCATTTATTACTTTGGCAAATGTTAACGTTCTGGCTAGGGGGCGCTCAAACAACAACGCCCAGAGTAGGCGCCTTGCCATCCTCCCGCCTCCCAACAGGAAGTCGGATCAACCAATCGGCATGCAGCGTGGTTGAGATTTGGGAAGGCTTGCGTGCAGGCCCGTCTGCAACCATTCACAACCTCCATTTATCCAACAACCCCCTTCGCAGCAGGGATACCCGGAGACACCTACGCGCCGTTGAAGTCTAAATCAAGCTTTAGCGAGACTCACCAACTGCCGAGTCTCTTTTAAACTTACCGTAACAGAAAACAGCCGTGTTTTTCCTCCTGGTTTTAAATTTAAAGCTGTTTTAAATTTAAAACAATTTTTTTTTAAAAAAATGGTATTTTTTTTCCCCCTCCAAAGACTGCACCATTGAATTCAGGAGAGGGGGGGACATGAGAGGAAAAAAAAAGGGGGGGAAGGAAGGAAAATACTTAATATTCTGTAGGATAAAGTACCCCTGACCCCCACTCCCACAAACCCACCCACCCACCCACCCATCCCACTCTGTCCAAGCAGATCCAATTCACAGGGGTGTCATCCGAATGGCTTCGTTCAAGTCCCAGTACCCCGGTTGGGTACAAGCCATTTTTAAAAATATATTTCAAAAAGTTAATAGACACATCTGTCAGCTACGTCAGTGATGTAATGCTGATCAGTACTAGAGCGTTACTCCACCTAGAGGGTTAGAAACAAGGAGCTTTGAGAAGGAGTAGAAAATTGATTTGAGTTCAGGAACGTTCTCCTCTTCTTTGGCAAAACAATGACCGAGAAGATACAAAAAAAGTTCTGTAAATACTTGCGTTCAGTTTAATCCATCTTGGAAAAAATGAACTAAGCCGGGTAAGCAACCCCAAAGTCAGACAAAGTGATTCATATATATACATATATATATGAATATATATATATTTTGCAATTGTTGTTCTGTCCTAATGGCAACAGTTAAGGGCTGATGAAGTTAAAAAAAAAAAAAAGAAGTATTTTAGGCATCGTATTTTTTACCGGTCCTGTGAATCTGCTGGAAGAGAGTCATGGAAAAGGCCATGCCAAGAATCTGGAAGACAAGCAAGAAAAAGGATGTCGGGATTAATTGTGGGGTACAAGCGGCACTTTTACGGAGGCCCACACCCATACGATCTCTACCAAAAGTCATCAAAGACGGCCCCCATTGCAGTAAAATCTGAATTACCGCTCTTCAGCCATGACTCTTGTTTTTTTTTTAAAGAACCTGTGATCCCTGAATTCAGGGTAGAGTCGAGGCAATTGAATGGGGCTGAGCATTTACTTGCCAGATGCCCTTCCTGACGCCTACATGGAGTTCACAGCAAATATTCCCTGAGAGAGAGAGAAACATCCGTCACTACCTAGGATTGAACTCTCAACGTTCCGAGTGGGAGGTGAGCATCTTCACTGCTAGACATATATATATATATTATCACCATTAAACTGTTTCAAATTCCTGAGACAAATTCCTTGTGTGTCTAAACACACTTGGCCAAATAAAGTTGACTGCAATTCAATTCATTAGCAGGTTTTGGTAAAGGAAAATAATGGAATAGTTACTTGGATGAGTAATAAAACGTCTCAAATTAACAAACTTTGGTCCAATTGCCATGATTTTAACCTTTTTTTAGACACTTTTGGCCTGGATGATTGAATCTTCCTCGACATATTTCACCAGATGTACTTATCATTTATAAGTACTTATAAGGGACACGGTGGCTCAATGGCTAAGATGATGAGCTTGTCGATAGAAAGGTCGGCAGTTCAGCGGTTCGAATCCCTAGTGCCGCGTAACGGGGTGAGCTCCCGTGACTTGTCCCAGCTTCTGCCAACCTAGCAGTTCGAAAGCATGTTAAAAAAAATGAAAGTAGAAAAATAGGGACCACCTTTGGTGGGAAGGTAACAGCGTTCCGTGTGCCTGTGGAATTTAGTCATGCCGGCCACATGACCATGGAGATGTCTTTGGACAGCGCTGGCTCTTCAGCTTTGAAACGGAGATGAGCACTGCCCCCTAGAGTCGGGAACAACTAGCACATATGTGCAGGAGGAACCTTTACCTTTTACCTTTACTTATCATTGACCCCAGGATCACAAACCCAAAGAGCCTGGTTCAAATTTTGCACCACTGTGTCTTGCATGCCTACTTGGGAGACATCATGACTGCCATCTCCCAGATTCCCAGCTTGCAAAACAATATTTTTTTTTAAAAAAAAATCCAATTACTGGTCCTTCCACATCCTGAATCAAAGACATTCTGCCTTCTTCTAGTTAGCCCCATACCTGTATTATGAGGAGACACATCCCGACGGCCCCCGGGATATGCTTGTTATCTTCAAACCACATCATGACCTTCTCGTAGCAGCCCTAGAGAAAAAAAAAAAAAGCTTTTTAAAACTCCGTTTGATAGCAACAGCATTCTGAGCAAGAGAGAGAGGCTGGAAAAGAAAAGAACAGGTTTGCCTAACTAAAAATTTTCCCTACCAGTTCTGTGGGCGTGGCTTGGTGGGGGGGATTTCCTGTGACTGAGTGGGCGTGACCGATTTGACGTCACTCACAGCCACGCCCAGTCACATGACCCCACCCCCACCAAGCCACGCCCCCAAACCCAGCAGGCAAAAAAAATTAATTTCTATTTTCTATTCTAAAATCCTATTTTTATTTTATTATTTTATTTTATTATTTTATTTTATATATTTATTATATTATTATACTATACTATACTATACTATACTATACTATACTATACTATACTATACTATACTATACTATACTATACTATACTATACTATACTATACTATACTATACTATACTATATTATAAAATTTTCCCCTGTCACGAGATTCCTGCAGCCGCAGCCTCTTGTTTCCGGTACGCCTGGAGGCACTTCTTGTGTCAAAAGATGCAGCGGCTACACGCTTTTTGTAGCGAAACTTACTGGAGCCACATTCCCCTTCTTAAACGGATGGGGAGAGGGACAGCCCCGGCTGTGCCGCCACAGCGCTTTCCCTTCGGCCTGGTGGGGAGGGAGAGTGGCGGCAACGGTCCCTTCCAACCTCACCGCCTGGAGGCAAAGGCTGGCAAAATGGCTGCGACGCACCTGTTGCTGTGGAGGCACTGCAATTGCTCAGCCAGGATGGACTCGACAGGGGCTGCATTGGCCTCTCCGCCTGTGTCATGTCCCGCTCCGGCCGGCTGCGCAACTGTAAGTGCGGCAACCTGGTCTTCGGCAAAGTGAAAGACTACCCGCACTGGCTTGGTCAGGTACCACCGCCCAGGCCAAAGGGAAAGTGCCGCGGTCCGAACCAGTAGCATTTCACCCCTGCTTCTGCCCATCGTTTTCTCCCTTTTGGATTCTCCTTGTACGCAAGAGCCATTGGCAGCAGAGGTGGTATTCAGCCAGTTCGTATCGGTTTGAGCGAACCGGTTTAGCCACATTTTCAAGGCCAGGCACATGCGCGGAAGTCCCGTGTGCGGGGCAAACCGGCGATAAGAATATTGGAAACCCACCGCTGATTGGCAGGAATTAAAAACTTCAAATGAAATTTGACAAGGACTTATCAAGGTGGATTTTGCTCATTTTGTTCACGCACAAATTGCTCACCATTCTAGTTAAACAGTTTTTTTTGTTTTGTTTTGTTTAGAGATTACGGTAACTGATTGTAAAATATGAGTAAAGGCAAGGTTATTTTCATTCCGAATGTGTCTCTAGCGCGCACAATTAAAAAAAAAATCTATCTTAATGTATTTTGCATGAATTTATAACTATGTATTGAATCCCTCGAAGGAATACTTCCAGAGAATTTTAACTGTCATAAACTTGAACTGGGAAGGTGGAAATACCTCCCAGAAGGCAGAAGGTAACTCCATCTGTAGCAGTGCTGAAGAAACCTGCACAAAGAAACCTCCAGAAAGACTCCAGATTGACTTGAAGGTGACTTTACTTTTTATGTACTACACAGTACTTAAATCCTCTCTGGTGGAACGTTAAGAGAGCTGCACAAGTTCCCTCTGCGATCTGTAATCTAAGCATCAACCAGAGCCAAGTATTTTTAGCACCAGATCAATTCTTGGGCAAACGGCTGAGTGAACAACAGTTATTATCTATTAGGAGATTTATGCCTCGGTCCTATCCTGATTTACCTAGAGCAGGGATGTCAAACTGGATTTCTTCGAGGGCTGGACCAGCATTGTAGTTCTCTTCCGTGGGCCAACCGGGTGGGTGGGTGAGGAGGGGGAGAGAGATGAGATGGACTCTGCAGCACTCTGCCAGCTGAAAATGGGCCACGGGGGGACTCACAAGGCCCCCTGCAGCCCGTTTTCGGCCTCCACGGCCTCCTGCAGCACTCTGCTGGGCGAAATCGGGCAGCTGGGGAGGGGCTCACAAGGCCCCCTGCAGTCCATTTTTGGCATCCATGGCCTCCTGCAGCACTCTGATGGCCGAAAACACGACGCGGGGTGGGACTCACGAGCCCACCCCCATAGCCCATTTTGGCTGACAGAGGCGCTGCGGGCCGGACCTTTGATAGTTACAGGTCAGCCCAGATCTAAGCACCCCACAGGCCGGATCCAGCCCACGGCCCTTGAGTTTGACACCCCTGACCTAGAGGTAATTCCCACTGAATTCTACAGGACTTAAGGATTCACAATATATACTATTATAGGTAGTCCTCGGCTTACAGCCATTTGTTTAGTGACCGTTCAAAGTTATAACGGCACTGAAAAAAGCGACTAACCGTTTTTCATACTTATGGCCGTCGCAGCATCCCCGTGGTCACGTGATCAAAATTCAGATGCTTCCCAACTGACATTTATTTATGATGGACGATTGCAGTGTCCCGGGACTCACATGGTCCCCTTTTGCGACAAGCTGACAAACGAAGTCAATGGGGAAGCCGGATTCACTTCACAACCATGTTGCTAACTTAACAGCTGCAGTGACTCACTTAACAACTGTGGGAAGAGAGGTTGTAAAACGGGGCAAAGCTCACTTAACTCACTTAATCTTACTTAGCAATAGAAATTTGGGGCTCGGCTGTGGTCATACGTCGAGGACTGCCTATATTCCTAGTCAAAGAAGTAACCACGTTTGCAAGGATCTAAGGGCGAGTAAGCATTAGGGCAGCATTCAGGTGATGGGTTACCGTTTTCCACACCAAGCTCGTGTTGTTGGAATTCCGACCACAATCTTGGGAATTTTCCATGCAGCATCTGTCAGGGACAACGTTATCACCCAATACAGGGTACCAATCTCTGTAATCAGTTACCCCACAGCAGTGCATCTATGGGGAGGAAAAAGGGGAGAATGAGTCAGAATGTGTTGTTTTTTTTTAAAAAAAAGCATTTCCATTCCTAAGAAAATTACTTAAAGTTCACAACGTTATTAGAGAAATGAGAATATATTTCAGAAATGGACCAGTGGTGAAATCCAGGGTTTTTTTACTACCAGTTCTGTGGACGTGGCTTGGTGGGCATGGTGTGGCTTGGTGGGCGTGACTTGGTGGGTGTGGCAGGAGAAGGATACTGCAAAATCTCCATTCCCACCTCACTCCAAGGAAAGGATATTGCAAAATCTCCATTCCCACCTCACTCCAAGGAAAGGATATTGCAAAATCTCCATTCCCACCCCACTCTGGGGCCAGCCAGAGGTGGTATTTGCCGGTTCTCCAAACTACTCAAAATGTCCGCTATCAATTCTCCAGAACCTGTCAGAACCTGCTGGATTTCACCCCTGAAATGGACGTGTTATACATGTAAAATAAAGGCAAAAGATCAAGCATCTCACAACAGATAGTCCTTGATTAATGACTGCCTTGTTCAGTGACCTTCAAACTTGTGATGGCCCTTCCTTCCTTTCCTTCCCCTCCCGTCCCCTTCCCTTCCCTTCCCAGCAGGCAGGTAAAAGGCTGCTGCTGGATTGAGAAGGAAGGGATTGTGAGAGTGGCTGGGAAACTGTCACAGAATATCATGTGACCCAGGGGTGAAATCTACTTACCTTCCTTACTGGTTCAGAAGTGTATGTGCCGCGCACAGGCGCACTTGCTTCGCTCACATGCACGCATGCACATCACATGTACGGATAGACCCTTTGCGCATGCACAAAACCTTCTGCACATGTGCAGAGGGTAAAAAAAACATTTCTTCCTGGTTAAAACCAGGGAGTAACAACACCCGGGCGAGTGGGCGGAGACCACGAGCCACAATCGCTACCGGATCGCCTGATCCAGTCCGAACCGGGAGCATTTCACCGCTGATGTGACCACAGCAATAGTAGCCAGTAGCACTGAAGTAGCTACAGCTTTCCCAAATTTCATTTCCCCAAAAATCGTGGGGTTTGGATTTTGGATACATCCTAGCTTGTTTCAAACGTTGTTTGCCCTACAACTAACCATTTCGCGCAGATCGCGAGAATGAGCATTTTAGCATTATATAGGTAGACAAGCCGTATTAGCTTTTAACATTTGGCTGGATTTATGTAACAATTTGCAATGGGTTTTATTTGGTTTATGTTTTAATACAGGGTCGTTAAAAGGGAGCTTTAATATGGTGGCAAATCCCAGCTCAATAAACGGTGGTTATGGAAATAACGGTTTACTGCAATAGAGAGTCACGGAAAGCATATTTTTCAGCAATGAAAATGTTACAGAAGGTTACAAGCAATGCAGGCTGTACCAGTGGTGAAATCCAAATATTTTTTTACTACCGGTTCTGTAACTGTGGCTTGGTGTGGCTTGGTGGGTGTGGCTTGGTGAGCCTGGCAGGGGAAGGATAATGCAAAATCTCCATTCCCACCCCACTCCAGGGGAAGGATACTATAAAATCCCCATTCCCTCCCCACTCCTGGGGGAAGGATATTGCAAAATCTTCATTCCCTCCCCACTCCTGGGGGAAGGATATTGCAAAATCCCCATCCCTCCCCACTCCTGGGGGAAGGATATTGCAAAATATCCAAAATAAAGACCCTGTAGTACAGTGGACTAAGCACTGTTATTAACAACTGCTGCTTGCAATTACTGCAAGTTCGAATCTCACCAGGCTCAAGGTTGACTCAGCCTTCCATCCTTTCTAAGGTAGGTGAAATGAGGACCCAGATTGTGGGGGCAATAAGCTGACTTTGTATAAATATACAAAAGTATGAAGGCTATTGCTTAACTCATTGTAAGCCGCCCTGAGTCTCCGGAGAAGGCGGCATATAAATTAAAGCAAAAAAAAAAAAATCTCCATTCCCACCCCACTCTGGGGCCAGACAGAGGCCAGACAGATATTTGCCGGTTCTCCAAACTACTCAAAATTTCCATTATCAGTTTTTAAACTGTTCAGAATTTCCACTACCGGTTCGTCAGAACCTGCTGGATTTCACCCCTGGACTGTACCTAGATGAGAGTGTAATAAGTTCAAAAGGAAAGAAATTGCAGATTGCTAATGCTACCAAATGCCACTAGATGGCGGCAGCACAACAGCGAAGACTTATTGGCTCTCCTGCAGTGGCTGTCTAGTTTTCGACTTCGAATTTGGTTTGCAAAGATGTTAAGTGCTTATCTATTTTACCTCTGCTTGAATGATATTCCATGCGTTTTTCAGCCCCACATTATTTTCTGTGTTATACAGCTTGAGGCCCTCCTTCAGGTCCTGTTTCGCACTTTCACTCACCTATTTCAGGGGGGAAAAAATTGCTTTTTAAGAGTTCTCGTTGTTAACTCTCTACAGGTATCATTTTCCCCACGTCGTTTGGTTGGACACGGTGTAAACGCGCAAGACTAAACGGAACAGAATCTCTTTTGCAGAGTCATCCTTTAACGGGTGGAGACTCCCGGTGTCCGAAATAGCTTTGGAGAAAAATTCCTCAATGCAGGAGGAGTATCTGCAAGGGGTATGGTCAAAAAAGTCACAATGGAAGCCGCAACAGCGTGAGTGAAGCTGCCCCGTTTGAAATGTGCATTGCAGCCGCACGGAGGGTGCACTGCAGTAGCCCATGGAGGAAGAAACAAAGGCAGGAGTGACCATAAGAAGGGCCGTGGTGGCGCAGAGATTAGAATGCAGCATTGCAGGCTAATTCTGCTGACTGCCGACTGCCAGCAGTTTTGGCAGTTCGAGTCTCAGCGGCTCATGGTTGACTCAGTCTTCCGTCCTTCCGAGGTTGGTAAAATGAGGACCCAGACGGTTCGGGGTGGGGGGGCAGTAGGCTGACACTGTAAACCGCTTAGAGAGGGCTGTAAAAGCACTGTGAAGCGGTATATAAATCTAAGCGCTATTGCTTATCTAAGCCGTGGTGGCGCAGTGGCTAGAATGCGGTATTGCAGGCAAACTCTGCGGACTGCCAGCAGTTCGATTCTGACCGGCTCAAGGTTGATTCAGCCTTCCGTCCTTCCGAGGTCGGTAAAATGAGGACCCAGACGGTTGGGGGACAATAGGCTGACTCTGTAAACTGCTTAGAGAGGGCTGAAAAAGCACTGTGAAGCGGTATATAAGTCTAAGTGCTATTGCTATCTATCTATCATCTATCGGTGGTGGCGCAGTGGTTAGAATGCGGCATTGCAGGCTGACTCTGCCCACTGCCAGGAGTTCGATCCTGACCAGCTCAGGGTTGACTCAGCCTTCCGTCCTTCCGAGGTTGATAAAACGAGGACCCAGATGGTTGGGGACAATAGGCTGATACTATAAACTGCTTAGAGACGGCTGTAAAGCACTGTGTAGGTCTAAGTGCTATTGCTATTACTATCCTAATCCAGGAAGGGTGTGCGTTTCAACACGAGATGGATCTGCGCAGAAAGCTTTCCTGGCTGCACTTGCCACCAGCTCTTTGGAAGGAGCTAAGGGTGCAGGGAGACACACTCACACCCAATTGTGCACCCGTTTGATCTGGGGAAGCAGAACTCACTCAGGACTACGAAGGGAACGTCCCTGAATTCAGTGGTCAGGCAGCCACGCGGCCCTGCTCCTCCTTTCCCAAACCTTCCCCCTTCCCCTCTTCCAAGAACGGAGGGAAGTCCTTGGCTGCATCACTCAAGCCAGCCAGAGTTTGATGGATGTGTCTGAGTACCAGCAGGCTACTGATGATACCCGATCTCATTCTGATGGATGACCTCCCGAGAGGCCTCATGTGGGGGTGGAGAGAGAGAGAGACGACTGAACCTTCAAGGACCCCACAAACCAGGGGGGTTTCGTTCGGGACCTCCCCGCTTCACGCTTGGAGAAGAGAGAAGAGCCACTGCAACACTGCACCTTCCCCCCTCACCCGGTTCCCTTAGCTGATCCAGAAAGATTCCCCCAGTGATGGTGAGAGATCAAGGACAGCCAGGAGGGTCACGTATCTGAGCTCCACCAATAAATGCAATTCATGTCAAGCCAAGAGCCTTGATAGTACAGTGGTTTAGTGCACCCTGTTATTAACACAGCTGCCTGCAATTTCTGCTGGTTCGAATCTCTCCAAGGCTCAAGGTTGACTCAGCCTTCCATCCTTTCTAAGGTAGGTTAAATGAGGACCCAGTTTGTGGGGGCAATAAGCTGACTTTCTATAAATATACAAAAGAAAGAAGGCTGTTGCTTAGCGCATTGTAAGCCGCCCTGAGTCTCCGGAGAAGGGCGGCATATAAATCAAATTAAAAAAAAAAAAAAAAAGTCATTCCCCCACCTCAAACCTGATTGAAAAGAGCCCAGATAACACTAATACTACTGATATTTAACCATTATATTAGCATTAGCATTCATAATTACAGATATTAACAATACTATTACTAATATTAATGTCTGGGACCGTGATGGCGAAACCTATGGCATGCGTGCCCGAGGTGGCACACAGAGCGATCTTTCCGGGCACGCGAGCTGTCGCCCAACTCACCTGCAGCTGCGTATGCGCGCGCCCTGCCACTGGTATTCGGGCCTCTGGTGCGCATGCGTGCAATTCAGGGAATTGCTGGTCTTCGGAGCTCTCCTGCACATGCGCACCTGTTTTGAACGCGTTGCGTGTGCAAAGAACACGTACATGCGCAGATGGTGCAATTGCGTGGGCAGCACACAGGGGGAGCCGCGCAAATGCGCAGATGGTGTGGTTGCACATGCAGCGCATGGGGGTAAGCTGCACATTAGCGGACAAAGCGCGTCCCTCTTCAGCACTTGCTGAGTAAAAGGTTCGCCACCACTGGTCTAAAACAATGGTATAAAAGTCTAATCCCGCACAACGATGTATTTTCAAACTTTTTTTCTCTCCCTCTCTCTCTCTCTCTCCACCTTTTTATGCCATAAACAGGTTTTCTTTCTTTCTTTCTTTCTTTCTTTCTTTCTTTCTTTCTTTCTTTTTCTTTCTTTCCTTCCTTCCTTCCTTCCTTCCTTCCTTCCTTCCTTCCTTCCTTCCTTTCTTTCTTTCTTTTTTGGAGCGAGTTGATTAAGCGCTAAATACGCCTAGTCGGTTCTCAGTTAGGAACCGGTGAGCAAATGAATGTTTTCTGCAGCCTTTTCTTTCTATCGTGACATAAATTTTATCCCAAGAATTATGGTTTCGGCAATGAGCAACAGCTGTTATTTCTCTGACGGGTCATGCATAGCACCATAAATAAACTGTTAATTTCTTTCTCGGTTGACCTAGATCTCGTGTCTTTCTCGATTCAACTGAATGTACCCTTTCTGTAAAATAATGCCTCGGTCACATTCTTGCCTCCATGCTCATTATCTTTTGAGGGAATATATATGCATGCATGTATATATCCCCACCCCCTCCAAGGAATTACACTAAAGAAAAGAAGCTTTGCTTCCGAGGATGAGCTAACCAGCCTCGTGGTGTGTCTGTCTGTCTGTCTGTCTGTCTGTGTGTGTGGCTATATAAATACTTACCTTGTCCATATAAACAAAGAACAAAATCAGTAATATCAGTTCAGCCAGGAGAATGATCAGCAAAACGACAAAAAACTGCAAGAAAGGACAAAACAGGAACAGAGTGGAGGGTCAGAACCAGAGCACGGAAAGGGTTTAAAAAAAACCTCACGTCAATGATATCGCTGGATAGGAAAACACGAGCTGTGTGGTTACATTAACCTACTTAGGGATAATCAAAACAACAAGGGAAATAAGCTCTGATTAAACCCCCTCCCTACCCCCGAGACAGCTGTGGCCCACCATCACGTGGCCTGGAAGATCGGTCCAGTGGTCCCTGAATTGGGGTCACAATTCCCCCCATGGCAGCTGGACTGTGATCAGTGTGTGTCTTTTTTGGGCTAATGGGCTCCTGCTTAAATCACAGCTGGAGGTTATGAGTTGGGGGAGGAAAGCTCTGTCCAGCTTCAACTGACCGACCAGTTCTGAGTCCACCTAGGACCGAAAGCCTCGGTGACGGCAAATCAACTCTTCTTGATTGGTTAATCCCAAAAGTGCTTTTTCAAGAGGCAGTTTGGACTTTCTGGGTTTTTTTTTCTTTGAAGGCGTTTCGCTTCTCATCCAAGAAGCTTCTTCAGCTCTGACTGGATGATAGGGATGGAAGGATTTATACTCCTTGCAGACAACTGGTCGCTTGCATCCTTTTTAGAGGGTCGTTGAGGCCACCTGGAGGTTTATCTCTGTCCTCAGGGTCACCTGAGTGGTGCAAATGGGCGTGGATCCTTCTTGGAACTGCTGAAAGGACTGTGTTGTAGACTGGAGATAGATGTTATGGTCCGCCAGCAGCCTGCAGAGCTGACAGCGGAGTCGGACAGTGAGGAGGCTGGGGAGGACAATGGGCCAGTCCTGGAGTCAGGGGAAGGCCCGAATGAGGGCTCTGCGTCGGAGGCAGAGATGGAGCCAGGGCCATCTGGGAGCGATGCGCGGACTCCGGAGCCTCCAGAGGCGGACAGTAGAGAGGCAGAGAAACAGGAGGAGCCTGTTCCTAGTGCACACATGCGAAGAGCTGCCAGAAGGCAAGAGCAGCTAAAGCAAAAAGGACGACTCGGGAGTAAGGCCAGGAGATGATTGGCCCCTCCCAGAAGGCTTAAAAGAACAGCAAGGGCTCTTGGGATCTTTGTAGGAAAGCAACGTTGCTACATTTGTTTCTCGTCGGCGTCTCTTGCTTCTGAACTTCATGGGTTTTTGCCTTTGGCAGGGTGCCAAAGAAGACAAAGGTTGGTGATAAGGCCAAAGGACTGTTTATGTTTTGGAATTAATTTGGGCTAAGATGAGAATGAAGTAATTCTCAGCTGTTCTAATAAAATATGTTTGTTTAGGACTGATTGTGTCTGGTAATAACTATTTGGGTCTAGGTCACAACAACAGATGTCCTATCCTTTCCCCTCTGTTGAGAGAGGGCTGTTCAATTTTGAGATAGATTTGTCTTCAAAGAGGAATGTCTTCCAAGAAAAACCAGAAAGTCCAGTTGCCTCTTGAAAAAGCACTTTTGGGACAACCATGACCTGGATGACTGAGAATCTCCATAGTCATCTTGATCGGTTTGGATTGCTGAAATGTGTTCAACAGGTGCAGCGTTTGAAGGCAACTCGGAAGCCACCGATGGTCAAGAAGGTGGCAGTGAGTTGGCCAGCCTCTTTTGCAGTTGGTGCCCTGGCTGTTGTGACCTAGGCTTCCTTAGAAAGTAAACAGCACCAACTTAGTCCCGGCAAACCTCTTTAATTCATACGGCTGTAAAATTACTTTCATTTACAGTCCGCAAGGCTTGATAAACAGTCTTTCAGAGGAAGGTTATCCACACCCACGTATCTTATGTGGAACGCTGCCAAAGAGCTAATTTCCAGACGCAGGGCAAGGCCAAACTTGGCACAGAGTCACAAAAAGAAGTTTCAAATCTTGAATCGGCCAGATGAACTAATTGCTTCCTGCAAAAGCTCACGTCCAGTTCGCTTCTCTTTTATGTCTTATGGGAGGGGCCAATCATCTCCAAGCCTTACTCCCAAGTCGACCCTGTTTCCTTAATTGTTCCTGTCTCCTGGCAGCTCTGCGCATGCGCACACTGGGAACAGGCTCCCGCTGTTCTTCTGCCTCACTGATGTCAGACTCCGGAGGCAGCAAAGAACTACCAGATGGCCTTGGCCCTCTCTCTGCCTCCAACTCAGAGCCCTCATCCGAGCCTTCCCCAGACTCCAGGACTGGCCCACGTTCCTCCCCAACCTCCTCACTGTCCGAATCTGCTGCCAGCTCTGTCGGGCCGCAACACTGGCTATCATGAGGATTCACCAATTTACATCAGGCTCTGCCTTGCCAGAACCAAGAAGAGGTAGTCCTTGACTTACAACTATTCATTTAGTGACCATTCGAAGTTACGACAGCACAAAAAAAAAGAGACTTATGACTGTTTTTCACTCTTACGACCACATGGTGACGTGATCAAAATTCAGACCCTTGGCAATTGACTCGTATTTATGACGGTTGCAGTGACCCGGGGTCACTTGATCCCCTTTTTTGCGACCTTCTGACCAGCAAAATCAATGGGGAAACCAGATTCATTTAACGACCATGTGACTAACTTAACAACTGCAGTGGTTCACTTAACAACTGTGGCTAGGAAAGTCGTAAAATGGGGCAAAACTCAGTGAACAGTTTCACTTAGCGACAGAAATTTTGGGCACTTATGGTCATAAGTCAAGGATCATCTGTACTGTAAAGCTTGTTAAGAATGTCCCCTTCCGACTTAAATTAGGGGCATGTCAGTCTTCTCCCACATTTTGGGATCCTTTTTTCCTGGAATTTCATAAAGCTCTCCCCTTGGTTTTACCTTAAAAGTGGCTGAAGGTGAATTTATTATGCTCGATGTGTTTGAATCCGGTTAGGTGATAAAACTAATAAAACATATTACGATAAAGCAACTATAGCCAAGCTGATTTTCACCAATAACTTGTTTTGCTCTTTCAAGATTCTTGCATGCTAATTTCAGCTACAGCAGTGGCCAAAATTGTGGAAACCTTTTGGGAAAAGTGTATTTTTGAGGTTTGATGGCTAATAACACCACTTTTTTTTTTTTTTTTTTAGGTGGAGTTTCAAGACAATCCTATTCCACTGCTGGAATGTCCTGGGAATAGCCCAGACCTTCACCCAATTGAAAATCTATGGAACCGACTAAAGAAACTTGTTAGTCAGAAGCGACCCAGCAATAAAACTCAGTTAATAGAAGCCATCATTCAATCTTGGTTCCACATTATAACAGCTGCAGAACTCAAAGACTTGGTTCACTCCATGGGAAGACGTTGTAAGGCCATCATTCATGCTAAAGGTTACCCCAACTAAGTATTAACTGACATGGGGATCATTTTTGTATATCTTGTTTTTTCCCTTTTTTCCCCTTTTCTTCTTTATGCTGTAACTGCTATTCTAATAGCAAATCCTTCATAAAAGTGATTGCATTACATTCTTGATTAAATTATCTTTCCATTGCTATATAATTTTATGGTACTACTCCAAACAAAAAAAAAAAAGTGGTGCTATTAGCTAGTTTTAGAAAATACACTTTTCCCAAAAGGTTTCCACAATTTTGGCCAGTACTGTATTTTAGCCAGGGAGGGAGGTGTGCATAAGAAAAACTATGAACAATCTAATTTACAAAAAAAAAAAAGAATGCTAAGTTCACTTTCACTGGTTACGGGGCTCGGTTGTCAAACTTTTACAGGTAGTCCTCGACTTGCGACCTCACTTGGCCCCCAAATGAATGTTGCTAAGCGAGAAAAATGTTGTTCCACTGTATGACTTTTCGTGCCACCGTCGTTAAGTGAACCACTGCAGTTGTTCAGTTAGTAGCACGGTTGTTAAGCAGGCTTCCCCATTGACTTTTCTTCTCGGAAGGTCGCAAAAGGGGAACAGGCGACCCTGGGACACTGCAACCGTCATAAATATGAGTCAGTTGCCAAGCATCTCAATTTTGATCAGGTGATTATGGGGGGGGGATGCTGCAACAGTCGTAAGTGTGAAAAATGGTCATAAATCCATTTTTTCAGTGCCGTTGTATCTTCGGACGGTCACTAAAGGAACTGTTGCAAGTCGAGGATTATTGGTATTGTGATGGAGGCTTCGGGAGAGGAAAAAAAGGCAGTTTCTTATTATTACTGTTATTTTATTATATTGTAATACAAATAAAACTAATAGCATTAGTCATAATTATTACTTTCAATCCAACTTACATATTTCTAATAGTGATACATATTTATATAAAGTTGCAATCTTTCATTATTCAATTATTCCATGTTTTCTCTTATTAGAATATGGTTTGAGCCTAATAAGTTGTCCAGGCAATATATGTGTTCTGTGACTTTAATATGAATATCTATTGTGTAACTTTAAGGCTTTAATGCTGAGTCATGCTGTAATTAGGTAATGACTGGTTGTGAGAGTATTTAAGCAAGGTATTGTAGTGTTCAGTTGCTGCTATGATATGCTGCCATAGTGAGGACTTGCTATCTGCTATCATCGTTTGATGGATCTGCTACCATCGTGGTTTGTGAACCAGAGTGAGTTTGTTATTCTAACCAACTACTGTTTGTTGGGTAAGAAGATATCTGTAACTACTGGACTGATTTAACTGGCAAAGACTTGGAATTTGTTTAAAGTCTATGAGACTGTTTTTTCTACTATAAAGTAAGCTTTTGATAAACCAGTTTGCACATCTCTTATTCATTGCTCTCAGCAACGTTTCCTTGTGCATTTACTCTGCTGGTTGGTAACACAACACCAACATCCTTAACATCTCTTATTATTACTCTTATTTTATTATATCAAACTGTATACACTAATATTCCCCTTTTAGTGTATACCAAGGTTGAAATGCTCCTGGTTCGGACCGGTTCAACTGAGCCGGTAGCAATGGCAGCTGGTGGTTCGGAGAACTGGTAGCGATGGTGGCGCAAAGCTCCGCCCACCCATCCAGTCGTCGTTACTTCCTGGTTTTAACCAGGAAGTAACCTGTTTTTTACCCTCTGTGCATTCGTAGAAGGGTTGCGTATGAGCAGAGGGTCCACGCGCTTCCGAACCGGTGGGAAGGTAAGTAGATTTCACCCCTGGTGTATACAGTTTGATATAACAAAATAAAGGAGAAAAAAAGGCAATTTCTGAAGTCCCTGGCATGAAACAGAAGAGCCGTACGGAATCCAACTTACACTTAAAAGTAGGCACTTGTTTTCTTTGATGGCACCCAAACAGCCTAGGAAAGCTGTCACCATGACAATGGTCCCGATGGCGATGACCAGGTTGGCAGCCGAAAGCGACGGGAACGTGGGTGAAAACGTGGCGAAGTTTCCTTGGGATACCGAGAGCCATATTCCCACGCCTAGGAGCCCACAGCCGCACAGCTGAAGAAAAAAAAGAGAGGAAGAGACAAAAAGAGATGAGGAAGAGGAAAAGACTTGTGTCTTTGCCCTTTGCCACACAGACTGGCAGAAGACTGGCACTTGGGCTGGTGAGAGGAGGGAGATGCCACTTGTGTCCCTTTACCGTGGTGTGCCTGCTGACAATTTCCTAACAGTGAGAACCATTCATCGGTGGAACGGTTTGCCTCCAGAAGTTGTGGGTTTCCAGACCTTGAGGTTTTTAAGAAGAGACTGGACAGCCATTTGTCTGGAACGGTATAGGGCAAGGGTGTCAAACTCAATTTCATTGAGGGCCGCATCGGGGCCAGAAGTGGTATTCAGCCGGTTCAGACCGGTTCGCCCGAACCGGTAACAGAAATCACGGGCGGGCCTCGCCTCCCCGGCTCTATGCCATCCTATTTAAGCATGTTTTTTACCCGTGCGCATGAGTGTAAGCCACACGCGTGAGCAAAGCACATGCACCGAAAGCCGTGCACATGTCTGGATGTGCACGCGCTCACATTTGCGAGCCGATCGGGAAGGTAAGTGAATTACCACTTACCTGATCAGGGCTGTGGTTGACCTCGGGGGGCCGGGCAGGCATGACCGATTGGGTGGGTGTGGCCAGCTTGACGCCACTTACTGGGAGTGGCCAACTGGGTGGGTGTGGCCAAATGGGTGGGTGTGGCCATCTTGACATCACTTACTGGGTGTGGCCGACTGGGTGGGCGTGGCCAGTTTGATGTCACTCCCCAAACTGCTAGCCCAATGTTTCCTCTTCACATTGAAGCAACGCGGACTGGCCCCTTACATTTTCCAGGACAGCCCCGCGGGCTGGATCCAACCACATTGCGGGCCAAATTCGGCCCGCGGGCCTCGAGTTTGACACCCCCCCCGGTATAGGGTCTCCTGCTTGACCATTGTATCTTGACTAAGTGACCAACGTATCTTGCCCACATTAGAGTTTTGCACTTAGGCAAGAAAAAAACCAAATGGACAAATGCAGCGTAGATGAAACCTGGCTCAATAGCCATTAACTGATCTTGCAGTCTTAGCAGGCGATCAATTTAATATCAGCCAGCCAGCCGTGTGCTGCAGCCACCAAAAAAAAAAAAGAGAGAGAGGGAGGCCCCAATGCAATCCTAGGCTGCATTAACAGAGGGATAGAATCAAGATCATAGGAAGTGTTAATACCGCTTCAGAATGCCTTGGTAAGACCACCCTTGGAATACTGCATCCAGTTTTAAGCATTATGAGGTTTTTAAAAAAATACTCTGGAAAGAGCGCAGAGAAGAGCAACAACGATGATGGATTGCACCTGAGGGTAGGACAAAAGCAATGGGTGGAAACTAATCGAGGAGAGAAGCAACTTAGAACTAAGGAGAAATTTCCTGACAGTGAGAATAAAATAAATAAATAAAATAAATAACTTTATTGTCATTGTACGTGTATACACAGTATATCCATACAACGAAATTCACTTAACACCCAAAGACCAGGTCCAACACACATAACAATCCCCAAACACACACCCTACCCACCACAAATTCTCCACCCCTGAACCACCCAAACATCCACACAACAGACCAAATAATGCTGTCCAACAGCTCACTGATGGTGGCCCTTTAGTTCATTGTTGAGTGCAATTATAGCTCTGGGATAAAAACTATTCAGAAAACGTGCGGTCCGAGTTTTAATTGTCCTGTATCTTCTGCCAGAAGGCAACAGTCCAAAAAGATTGTAAGCAGGATGGGAAGAGTCTCTGAGAAAGTTATGCAACTTTCTCAAGCAGCGAGAGTCGGAGGTGTCGTCCAGGGCTGCTAGCTGGAGTCCGATGATATTCTGGGCAGAACAATTAATCAGTGGAACAACTTGCCTCTAGAAGTTGTGGATGCTCCAACACTGGAAATTTTTAAGAAGATGTTGGATAGCCATTTGTCTGAAGTGGTGTAGGGTTTCCTGCCTAAGCAGGGGGTTGGACTAGAAGACCTCCAAGGTCCCTTCCAACTCTGCTATGCTAAATTCTAAAATTCTAAATTCTAAAATGGTGACGATTAGGGGGCTGGAGGCTAAAATCTATGAAGAACGGTTGCTGGAATTAGGTATGTCTAGTTTAATGAAAAGAAGGACCGGGGGAGACATGATAGCAGAATTCCAATATTATTTTTTTTTAATTTGATTTATTTGCCACCCTTCTCTGGAGACTCAGGGCGGCTTACAATGTGCTAAGCAATAGCCTTCATACTTTTGTATATTTATACAAAGTCAGCTTATTGCCCCCACAAACTGGGTCCTCAATTTACCTACCTTAGAAAGGATGGAAGGCTGAGTCAACCTTGAGCCTGGCGAGATTCGAACCTGCAGTAATTGCAGGCAGCTGGTCTTAATAACAGGGTGCTTTAGACCACTGTACTACCAAGGCTCCCTATTTGAGAGGCTGCCACAAAGAAGAGGGAGTCCAGCTATTCTCCAAAGCACCTGAGGGCAGGACAAGAAGCAATGGGTAGAAACTAATCAAGGAGAGAAGCAACCTAGAACGAAGGAGAAATTTCCTGACAGTGAGAGCAATTAATCAGTGGAACGACTTGTGGGTGCTCCAACACTGGAGGTTTTTAAGTAGAGACTAGACAGCCATTTGTCTGAAATGATAGAGTTGTCTCCTGCTTGAGCCTAGAAGAGCCTCCAAAGTCCCTTCCAACTCTTGTATATTCTGTATTCCTGCTAGAAAGATTTAGTGACCAGACCTGGGTGCCAAGATCCAGCTGATGATTAGATGACTCCAGAGGTACAGAGAACTCCAACTCTCTGTTCCTTTGGAGGATTTTGGCAGCCAAGATCTGGTTGCCCTAAGCAACAATGTCTTTCCCTTCAACATACTCAGGCCTTGAAAGAAGCTCAGTTGGTTTTGGGGGCTGGGAAAAAGTCACAATGCTAGGTCTGGGGGGGGGGGCGGGCGGGACAGGACCACTGACTTCTCCAGACAAGAGTCCCCCCCCCACCCACAAGTTCCTCTTCCTTGAAACAGACTTTATGTGCTTCTTAATTAATTCACTTTTCTTCTAATACACGGTCCTAAACAGATGGCGGAGCATCTAAAAATACGATATTCCTCATCATATATATTTTAAAAGCTTGTCATGTGAGAACCTTGCTGTTGGCCACTTGTAATTTTGCAATAGAGCCGCCCCCCCCCCCGTTGCTAATTTTTCATAGCTCGTTCACACCTGCCCACCGCTGGATGAGTTGGTCCAACAGTGTGACAAGAAGAAGCATGGTGACCAACTATCCAAGTTAACCATGACAAAAAAAATGCACAGATTTTAGGCGCTTTCGCCTGCAAGCTTAGAAACGATTCTAGGACCGGGATGGCACCTGTGCCAGAGGTGGCACGCCAGCTGCTCTTCTGGTTTCCGGTGTGCACATGCGCGCCAGCCAGCTGATCTTGAGCACCAGAAAACTGCCTGAAAATGGCCCAAAAATCGGCCAAAAAACAGGCCATTTTCAGGCCGAAAACGGCCAAAAAAACTACTTGAAAAATACCCGAAAAACGGCCTGAAAATGGCCCAAAAACCAGCCTAAAACGCCCAAAAAGCAGGCATGCACTCGCCAGCTGGTCTTTGGGTTTTTGGTGCAAGCACCCGCATTCCGGTTTGGGCACTCGGTGCCGAAAAGGTTCGCCATCACTGTTTTAGGACCTTCCATCCTTCCGAGGCCGGTAAAACGAGAAGTCAGATTGTTGGGGGGGGGGGGAAATAGACTGACTCTGTAAACCGCTTAGAGCAGCGGTCACCAACTGGTGGTCCGCAGAAAAATTATTTGCATTTTTTATATTGCACTAAATCAAGGGTCCTGTTCTGTCCCCGTCTCACACACGCACACAAACAGATAGCCAGGGGTTAAATTAAACTGGCAGACAACAAATTCTTTCGATAAGAGGATTGGCAGCAACCCAGTAGCTGCTTGCCAAGAACTTTACTCAGAGGGAGGGGTTGTTCCTCCAACAGATAAACCCAAACAAGATACACACAGTTCAAGAATTGTCAAGTCCAGTCCGTATTAAATCCAAGGCAGATAACGTTGCTTCAAAGATACAATGTGACTCGCTAGTAGTTAGTTTTGTCTGTCACAGAGTCTGAATGGCCACCTCACCCCCTTTTATCCCCTGTGGGGTGTGGTCCAGTGACTAGCTTAATCTCTGGCACGCCTCCTTTTCTGCTGTGTGCACTTGTCTCTCCGACGCTGGCGTGGATCCAGCCAAGACTTATCTCCATCACTGTCTGACTGCGAGGAGATACCTGGCTCCTGGCCAATCTCTTCTCCTTCGGGAGACACCTGAGGCATTACCAGAGAGGAGGGTCCTGGAGAGGAAGGCCTCCATGTTCAGAGCCTTCTCCCTCCGATAAGTTGGCCTCGGGGATCGGAGTCACAAACTACGGCCCCTGCAATGAACACTTGTATTGCTGCAGAAAATCTCTCCCTTCAGGGTCTTATTGTGTGGGTCAGAGGGGGGAAGAAATTCTGACTTGGGGTCTGCTTCAGCCTCCTGGTGTGGGGCTTTGGGCGAAGGCTGGGGGGAAATGCTGCTGGTGGCAAAGAGCCGGAGGGCCTCGTTCCAGTGGGACTGCATCATGGCCTGGAACTGGCTGCCCATCTCAGCCCTCTGAGCCTCCAGGCGCCGGTACCTGGCCTTGCACTCCCACAAGTTTTCCCTCTGCTTGGGAAAGCCTATGCTTGTAGTCCTCAGTGAGGTGCTTCTGCTGAGCCTCCTTCTCAGTCAGATCCAATTTGAACTGAAACAGCTGTTTTGCCAACTCTTTCTCATGGTGGCTGCTTAACTCCAACAACTGCTTCCCGTTGGGGCCCTAAGGAGCCCGAGCGAGCAGGCAAGGAGTGGTTAGGAGGGGAGGGGTGAGTAGAGGCCGGCGAGGCACCCCTCAACGTGAGTGACATCATGTTGGCCACACCCACCCAGTCACATGACCACCTAGCCATGCCTGCCCAGCCAGTCATTAGGCAGATCATATTAGTGTTCTGCGGGATTTAAAATTATGAATTTAGTTGTCCCTGAGGTCCAAAACGTTGGGGACCCTGGGCTTAGAGAGGGCTCTAATGGATCGTTTCTCAACCTTAGCAGGGTTCTTTAGTTAGCTGGGGAATTCTGGGAGTTGAAGTTCACCCACTGTAAATTGCCCAGATTGAGAAACACTGCTGTAAAACACTAAAGAGCGGTATATAAATCTAAGTGCTGTTGCAAAGTACAAGATTCTCCTCCACCACTGCCACCGCTCTGCAAGCTCCACTCTTTATTAGCACTGATAATGTTACCTACTTGGGTCGTGAAATGTCTCCGAGAAAATAACCAAGCTCAGAAAGCACCACGGACTCTCACAATGCCATTACCTTCCTCCTCCTCTGTCAGTTTGCAAACTTTAAAATAGACTCTTCCAAGTGGTTGGCTTCCAGTTTCAAACATACCAGGTTGCCAATGCCTAGAATTTCCAGATGTTTTCAAACAGCTGGAAGGCGGCAAGTATGGAAAATTGCATTTAAAATATGTTTTCATGTGCGTTTCCCAAACTGGGACGTATTAAGACCGTTGCCGCAAACAGCACGAAAACACCATTTGGTTTCTGCTCTGCTGAATAACCCTCCTTCAACTAAACTTCTCTGGATCGCGCTGTTCTAAACCGAAAGCATTCTTGGTGTTTTTGCATGCCTAGGAAAAAAAACAAAAACGAGGGAGTCTCTTTTCCTGCTACCGGCGTTTAAAATTAGAAACTTGCCAAGCTGATTTGAAACTCTTGGCAGATGAGCAAAATATTTTTGGACCGGCATTGTAGCCGGAGACAGCTGACTTTTATTGCGATGACATTATGAATTCTCTAACCCAACTGTGCTAAATAAATTCAGAGCGGAGATAAAAGCAGGATCCTGGGGCAAGAGAAGATAATGAGGGGAAAAAAAAGGAGCTGGAGGTGGGTCAGAAAAAGAAGCTGGTTTCTTTTGTCGAGCCTACGGAAGTGATGACGACCTCTATACTCTTGGTCTTGGATGGATGATAGGTCAGCCATATTTGTTGTGGTTGGCCAAGACTTCCCAAGAGCTGACGTGTGGTTTGAGTATCGGTGGTGATAAATTCTTCTTAGAGAGCTGGGGAGCGGTCCAGTGGTGAAATCCCAATTTTTTTACTACCGGTGCTGTGGGCGTGGCTTGGTGGGCGTGGCAGGGGAAGGATACTGCAAAATCTCCATTCCCTCCCCACTCCTGGGGAAAGAAAATTGCAAAATCCCCATTCCGTCCCCACTCTGGGGCCAGCCAGAGGTGGTATTTGCTGGTTCTCCAAACTACTCAAAATTTCCGCTACCGGTTCTTCAGAACCTGTCAGAACCTGCTGGATTTCACCCCTGGAGCGGTCCCACTTTATCTAAAGGGGGGGGGGTAGAGAGATCTTCCCCCTCCCTCCTCAAAAGGCCACTGCTAGTGGACAATTTACATCCGGTTGCCAACTTTCGCTTTCTGGTTGGGAGGCTGTGGTGAACAGGGACTGCCCAGCAGCTTCAAAGGGAAGATTGAAGGAACTGGGACGTGTTCAGGGGTGGGGTGGCTGCAGGGGTTCGGGAGAACCTCTAGCTAAGATTCTGGGCAGTTTGGAGAACCTTCAAATCCCACTCCTGGCTGGCCCCGCCCACCCCTCCCCACCCCTCCCAGGAGTCCCCACGTGGCCCATTTTGGATGCAGGTAAGGGCAGGGTGCACGCAGAGGCTCGGGGAGGGCAAAAAACAGACCTACCAGACGTTCAGGAGAGGGCCTCCAGAACCTGGGGAGGGCATTTTCGCCCTCCCGGAGGCTTGCGGAAAGGCTCTGGAGCCTGGGGAGAGCAAAAACACCCCCCCCCACACACACACACACCATGGTGCAGGAGGCCACGCCCACACAGCAACCGGGCAGAGAATCCGTTGCTAAAAATTTTGAAGCCCACCTCTGGACGTGTTTAGCCTTGAGGGCAGTGGACTGAGGATATTAAGGGGATGCCCTTTAAATACTTGAAATGAAGTCTGGTGGAAGGTCAAGACCTTTCTCCTATGATCTCATAGCAGGAGACATGGAATTGTGGATTACGTTTTTAGGGAAAGGCCGTTTCCAAAGGAAGGTTGAAATCGAATGAGACCCTTTCCTAACAGCCTGAGTTTGTTTGACAGTGTGGCACCACAGAGAAGCCGAGGCCTAAATGCCCATCTTTCTTGAGATTTGCACGCCGAGGAGGTGGTGAGTCAGATCCGCTGGCCTCTTTGAGGCCTCTGCGGCTCTAGGATTTTATATTCCTATAGTGGTTGCTGAGCTGAGCCTTTGAAATATCCCCTTCGTTAAACATTCCTTCTGGCTTTGTCAAGGTTATCTTCTTCTTCTTCTTTTTTTTTGCTGACCCATCAAGTTGTCCTCAGCTGGTGAAGCGATTCTGTAGCTGAGCGAAAGGCAACCAAGCCAGGGAGCTGGCAATCAATTTTCTCTGCTCCACCAGACGCAAGTCCTTCGGCTCCGTCTTATCCTTCTTCCCCCTTTTTTTCAAAGAGATTGTGGCTTTTTTTTATGCAATAAGCAAAGCGACGTTGAATCTGCCTGGAGAGCAATTTTTCTTTTCTTTTTTTTTTTTTCCCTTTATCAATTGCAAAAGTGAAATTTTGTTCAGGAGAAAGAGCGGGGGTGGGAAAGCGATGGGAACTCAATCCAATTTACTGGCATAATACGAGGATTTGTTTAACCGATTAGAACATACTTCCTTTCCTTGTTTATTTGGGGAACAGTTGAATTGGGGAATGTCAAGAAGGAATCTCAGAAGGTTTCCTTTTAGGACTTGTGCACTATTTCATAAGACAGATACCTCCTACCATCCTCTAATTACCTAAAAGGAAAACATGGTAGGTAGGCAGGTAGGTAGACAGACAGATAGGTAGATGATAGGTAGGAAAGTAGGTAGGTAGGTAGATGATACGAAGGAAGGAAGGAAGAAGGAAAGAAGAAGGAAAGGAAAGAAGGAAAGATAGATAGATAGATAGATGAGAGAGAGAGAGATGGATGGATGGATGGATGGATGGATAATAGGTAGGAAGGTAGGTAGGTAGATAGATGATAGGTAGGAAGGTGGGTAGGTAGGTAAATGATAGGTAGGAAGATAGGTAGGTAGATGGTTTGTAGGTAGGTATATAGAAAGAGAGAGAGAGAGATGGATGATACAAAGGAAGGAAGGAAAGAAGGAAAGATAGACAGAGAAAGAGAGATGGATGGATGGATGGATAATAGGTAGGAAGGTAGGTAGGTAGATAGATGGATGGATGGATGGATGATACGCAGGAAGGAAGGAAGGAAGGAAGGAAGGAAGGAAGGAAGGAGATAGATAGATAGATAGATAGATAGATAGATAGATAGATAGATAGACAGACAGACAGAGAGAGGGATGGATGGATGGATGGATAATAGGTAGGAAGTTAGGAAGGTAGGTAGGTAGGTAGAAAGATGGATGGATGGATGGATGATACGAAGGAAGGAAGAAAGGAAGAAGGAAGGAAGGAAGGAAAGAAAGGACAGACAGACAGACAGACTGACTGACTTACAACCATAGTTAAATCTGCAATTTCAGTCATAAGTCATGACGGTCATTAAGCAGGTCACCAGGCGAACACCCCAAATCTTACAACCTATTTTGTGGCCGTCATTAAGCAAGCATTGTGGTGGTTAAGCGAATGTCACCATCATTTTTTATTTATTTATTTATTTATTTATTTTGAAAAAGCCCATTTGGCACCCCAGTGATGGAGCACTCACAACTCTGGAAGGCAAGTTATTCCACTGATGAATTGTTCTCACTATCAGGAAATTTCTCCTGACGTCTAGGTTGGATCTCTCTTTGGTGAGTTTCCACCCATTGCTTCTTGTCCTGCTTTCTGGTGCTTTTGGAGAATAAGTGGAATCCCCCCTCTCTTCTTCTCTGTGGCAGCCCCTCAAGTACTGGAAGTCAACCCCCGCTAATCCTTCTCTTTGATAAGCCAGAGACATACCTAGCTCCCTCAACTGCTCATCATATGATTTAGCCTCCGGAAACTTTATCATCTGTATTGTTCTTCCCTCTGCACTCTTTCTAGGGTCTCTGCATCTTTTATTAGTTTAGAGTATAAAATACAAAATACAAAAGCAAATATAGGAAACACAGGGAAGGGGGAAGGGAAGAGAGAAGCATGGAAGAGAAGTGAGAGTCTCTGCATCTCAAGTAAATGAAGGTCCCATTGAGATCGCAGGAAATAATCGTTTGACGATCGTGGCATTTGGGAAATAAAAGAGTTTTGCCATACCCTTAGTCTAGGATAGGGATGTTGTGGTCCGGCGGTAGCCTGCGGAGCTGACAGCAGAGTCGGACAGTGAGGAGGTTGGGGAGGAACATGGGCCAATCCTGGAGTCTGGGGAAGGCTCGGACGAGGGCTCTGTGTCGGAGGCAGTGAAAGGGCCATCTGGGAGGTACGTGCTGCCTCCGGAGCCTCCAGAATCGGACCTCAGCGAGGCAGAGGAACAGGGGGGGCCTGTTCCCAGTGCGTGAATGCGCAGAGCTGCCAGAAGGCAAGAACAGCTAAAACAAAAGGGACGACTCGGGAGTAAGGCTTGGCGATGATTGGCCCCTCCCATAAGACTTAAAAGAGGAGCAAAGGGACTTGGGCCTTTGCAGGAAGCAACATTGTTAATTCTGTGCAGTTTAAAGCCTGAAGCTCTGTTTGATTCTGGACTCCGTGTGGCTTTGCCAATGAGGTCTTTGGGAGCGCGTCAAGGGAGATAAAGGTGGGTGATTATCAGCCTTATCCCGAAGGATTCTTTACAACTATGTGGGACTCATCTGTGAATGAACAGAATTCACAGCTGTTGCAATGAAAGAGGTTTTGGGGACTACTCGTGTGTTTTACTGACTCAGGAAGCCTAGGTCAGAACAAGGGATGTCAAACTCAAGGCCCGGGGGCCAGATCTGGCCCGCGAGGTGCTTACATCTGACCCGTGTGGCCACCCTGGAAACAACAAGGGACCAGCCCGCGGTGTCTCTGCCAGCAAAAATGGAGCTTGGGAGGCCTGCAGGTGGCCCTCCCGAGCTCCATTTTCACTGGCAAAGGGTCACAGGAAGCCGTCGCAGCCGAAAACGGAGTCCAGGAGCCCATTTTCACTGGCAGAGCGCTCGGGACACCCGACACGAGTGATGTCGAGCTGGCCCACGCTCACCCTGGCCTCCCAGATCAAACACAACCTTGACGCGGCCCTCAATGAAATCGAGTTTGACACCCCTGGGTCTAGGATGTAAGGTAAAATGATTATTCGAAGCTATTTAAGGGATTTCGTACTGTATTAACAAAACCAACACTTTTTTCTTTCCTCCCTGCCCTGGGCAATTTATGCAACATTGGCTAATGTGGGTCCGGCAAATCACGTGATCACAGAACACATTAGCAAGGCTGGCTGCACCGAACACACTGAGCCGTATGAATAAACGCTTAACACATCCGAGCTAGCATTGTAGGAATGGTCAAATTGCTGTCAAAAGGGAGCTTTCCTTAAGAGAGGCCAATGGCTTAATTTTTTTTCCTCCCCGGTTCCTTTTTCAAGTCTTTAACCCAGCCAGCTGTGATCCACATCACGTATTTCCTTGTGCAATAATGCCCTAATTTGTACCCCCTTGCAAACTTTTTACAGGTATCAAAAGACAGAAACAAGCAAGCTTAGCCCAAAAAAAGGCGACTTTTAAAATGGATAAACATGTTCTAGGACCGTGATGGCATGCGTGCCCGAAGTGGCATGTCACCTGGGATGTGCGGCGTCGCCTGTTCCTCTTCCGGGTTTCTGGCATGCATGCACGCGCGACAATCAGCTGGCCTTTTTGCATGCGGCAGCACCAGAAACTAGAACAGCTAGTCTTCCGTTTTCCTGCATTGAGCATGTGTGCCAACCAGCTGATTTTCGGGCCTTCTGAGCCCACCAGAAGTAGTGAAACAGGCTGTTTCCTGCCTCCAGAGGGCCTCGAGGGTGGTGGTGGGGAAGGCCTGTTTACTCTCCCCAGCCTCCAGAGCCTTTCTAGGAGTCTGGGGAGGGCAAAAACGGCCTTCCCAACCCACCCGGAGGCCCTCCAGAGGCCGGAAATGGCCTGTTTGCCAGCTTCCGGAAGTACCTCTGACTGCAGGCGCCTGTTGTGGCTCCGTTACCTGAGCCTGTGTCATCGGCAGGAGAGTACTCCGAGAGTGAAGGAGAGGAGTTGGCAAGGCCTCCCTCTCCAGGACCCTCCTCTCTGGCAATGCCTTCGGTGTCCGTCAAAGGGCAAGATAGGGCCGGGGCCAAGCACGTCCACGCAGCCACAGGTGGACAGTGATGAGGGTAATGAGTCTTGGCTGGATCCTCGACAGTGTCGCAGAGATAAGTGCGCACAACAGAAGAAAAGGTGTGCCAGAGATTAGGCTGAGTCACTGGACCACACCCCACAGGCTATAAAAGGGAGCATGGTGGCCAGTCAAACCTTGTGACGAACAAAGCTGAAAGCTTCCACACCATTCTGCATTGCTGGACTTTTGCTATAGACTTTGCTGGATTACCTCTGGACTTGATTTACTCTGTAATTATTGAACATTTTACTTTGATGTACCAGAAGCGGAGAGAAGTTATCTCTTCCCTTCGTGAGTAATAAACTCTTGGCAGGCAGGCACTAGGTTGCTGCCAAGATCCGTTATCATAAGGAAAAGGATTTTGTCGGCTGGTTTGGTTTTTAACTCTTGGACGTCTGTTGGTGTGTGTGCGTGTGGGACGGGGACAGAACAGCGCCCACTCCAGCATAACTGAGCAGACCATTCCCATTATGAAATGGAGATGATAAATGAACCAGCCAGCTCTGCTGTAGGATATCATTACTCTGTCTTAAGCAAACTAAGGTTAGTTGTCAGGTATGAAAAGACTAAGACCGCATGTGAAGTTCCAATTAAACTGATTTATTACTCATGTCTATGCACAGGAATCTACTCCGTGTTAGGTAAGGGTCAACGGAATACAAGAGGGGGTTGGACTTAGTCCCCTCGGATTTAGTCCATTTGTGACTACGTAGTTGACTCTAGGCATATTCCCCTTTTGACTCCACCCCCAGTTCTGCCCCTCCTTCTCCTATATGACTGCAGGTCCAAGTGAAAGCATTCTGTTCTTCCATAAAGTCCCAGAGGCACTTTTTTTTCAAGAGGCAAGCGGGCTTTTTCTCTGAAGACGTTTTGCTTCTCATCCAAGAAGCTTCATCAGCTTTCAAAAGAAGGTCAGAGTTGAAGAAGCTTCTTGGATGAGAAGCGAAACAGCTTCAAAAGAAAAAACAAACCAGAAAGTCCAGTTGCCTCTTGAAAAGAAAAAAAAAAGTACCATTGGGCAGTGGTGGGTTGCCCCCGGTTCGCACCGGTTCTATAGAACCGGTAGTAAAACCGGTGGGAGGCTCCGCCCACCGACCCTGACGTCATCAAAATGCTTCTGCGCATGTGCTTGGTTTGCTCGCGTGTGTGCAGCCCCGCTGCAAATCCGGTAGTAAAGGTAAGTAGAACCAACCCCTGCCATTGGGACAACCATGACTTGGAGGACTGAGAATCCCCACAGACGCCTGATGGCAAACCTATGGCACAGGTGCCACAGATGGCACGTGGAGCCATATCGGTGGGCACGCGAGCTCAGCTCCAGCGCACATGCGTGCGCTGGCCAGCTGATTTTCGGGCCTTCTGGGCCCACCAGAAGTCAGGAAGCACACTCTTTCTGGCCTCCAGAGGGCCTCTGAGGGGGTGGGGAAGGCCGTTTTTGCCCTCCCCATGCTCCTAGAAAGGCTCTGGAGCCTGGGGAGAGCGAAAATCGGGCCTACCGGGCCCACTGTGCCTCCAAGGTCCCTTCCAACTCTGTTATTCTATTATTTCAAGACAGGGTTTAGTTTAGTTTAGTTTAGTTTTATTAAATTTCTATACCGCCCTTCTCCCGAAGGACTCAGGGCGGTGAACAGCCAAGATTAAAATACATACAATATGAAAATTAAAATAATTTAAAACATAATTAAATCAATTTGGCTTCCCCAATTTAAAACCCCTTACCCATAAAATTAAACAGTTAAAAATTTTAAGCCAGCCCGAAAAGTCTTCAGGGCCCGGCGGAAAGTACAGAGGTCCGGGATCAGTCGTATCCCTGGGAGTAGCTCATTCAGAGGGCGGATGCCCCCACAGAAGGCTCTCCCCCTGGGGGCCGCCAGTCAACATTGTTTGACCGACAGCACCCTGAGGAGACCCTCTCTGTGGGAGCGTATTGGGTGGGGTTGAAGCGGATCTGTTGTCCACCAGAGAGAGGCATCTTCTCACAAAAGGTGAGAAAATATCCCAAGTAGCTTAAAACTTTGTTCTACCTCGCCTTTCCGGATATAAAGGGCCACATTCATTTGATTGCCAATCAAACCTGAATACCAATCAAATCTGAGGGTCAGGCACTCAGGCTCTTAAAATAGCCAGGAGAAACTCGCAAATCTGCTGAGGCAGGGATGGTACCGTGAACCCTCTTCATAGTTTCTGTGGAAACCCTTCGGAGATCTTCCTCAAGCTACTGTTCACCATTTTCGTCTATTGTCCGAAGGTAAACCTCGCATTCTTCGGGTTTTAGCAAACCAGGGATATCTAAACGGAGTATTTATGGCAACAGAACTCATCGGTGGAGATATGCTAAACACTCACCTATGGTATTTCATGCCGCAGCAGTAAAAGAGCCTCAGGTCAATCGGTGACCCCAGCAGCTGCTGCTTCGTCTTTTCCCATGCGCAAAGGGGGACGTTTTCTACCCACCTCTCTTAACGTTTTGGTGGCAAAATAATCTTTACGGGGAGCTCAAGATGGGAAGAGTCAAAAAAGCAGGGCATATTTGGGAGCTGGATCACCAAGGTCAGTTGGGGGCTGTGTGGCTATTCGTGCTTGGCTCCCGATTAAAGAGAAAATTCCTCCCAGGCACTCAAGCTCCTGGGTTGGGAGTGTGTGTGGGGGGGGGGGAGCAAAGGCTGGTTCAGGGACACTGATCACACGTGGTTTCTCAAAGACCTTCTCAGTTATGACCTGCAGTACTTTAGAGCAGGGGTGTCAAACTCAAGGCCCAGGGGCCGGATGTTGTGGTCCGCCAGCAGCCTGCGGACCTGGCAGCAGAGTCAGACAGTGAGGAGGCTGGGGAGGAACATGGACCAGTCCTGGAGTCTGGGGAAGGCCCGGACGAGGGCTCTGTGTTGGAGGCAGAGATGGGGCCAGGGCCATCTGGGAGTGATGTGCGGACTCCGGGGCCCCCAGAGTTGGACAGCAGAGAGGCAGAGAAAAGAGGAGCCTGTTCCTAGTGCACGCATGTGCAGAGCTGCCAGAAGGCAAGAGCAGCTAAAGCAAAAGGGACGACTCGGGAGTAAGGCTAGGAGATGATTAGCCCCTCTCATATGGCTTAAAAGAGAAACAAAGGCACTTGGGCGTTTTGCAGGAAAGCAACGTTGCTAATTCTGTTTCCAGTCGGCATCTCCTGTTTGTTTCTGAACTTCGTGGGGCTTTGCCAAGTAAGGCCTTTGGCAGGGTGTCGAAGAAGGGAAAGGTTGGTGATTATCCCGAAGGACTTCTTCCGAAGGACTTGTTTTGCAACTAATTGGGACTCAGCTGGGAAATGAACGTAATTCTCAGCTGTTACAATAAAATAGGGGTTTTGGGGGGACTAATTGTGTATTGTAATGACTCAGTAAGCCTAGGTCACAACACCGGATCCGGCCTGCGGGGTGCTTACATCTGGCCTGGAAACAGCGAAGGACCAGCCTGCAGTGCCTCTGCCAGTGAAAATGGAGCTTGTAAGGGCCACATGCAGTTCTCCCGAGCTCCATTTTTGGTGGCAGAGGGTTGCAGGAGCTCGGGATCCCGTTTTCACTGGCAGAGTGCTCGGGCCACCACAGGTGTCCCCGATACGAGTGAAATTGAGCTGGCTATGCCGCCCCTGCCCCCCCCCGAGGTCAAACACAACTCTGATGTGGCCCTCAATGAAATAGAGTTTGACACCCCTGCTTTAGAGAGACTAGTGCAGTGATGGTTAACCTTTTTGGTGCCGAGTGCCCAAAGCACAGACGGGCACGTGTGAATGCTCTCACATGTGCCTGAACCCCCAAAATGCAATGTGAGTGCCCCCGCGCATGCATGCATGTCCCCCGCGCATTTCTGACAGATGGCAGTCCAGTCTCTTCTTGAAAGCCTCCAGGGATGAAGCTCCCACTTCTGAAGGCAACTTCTGTTCCATGGGTTGATTTGTTCTCACTGTCAGAAAAGTTCTCCTTATTTCCAGGTTGAATCTCTCCTTGATCAGTTTCCATCCATTATTCCTTGTCTGGCCTTCGGGTGCTTTGGAAAACAGCTTGACCCCCTCCTCTCTGTGGCAGCCCCTCAAATATTGGAAGACTGCTATCATGTCTCCGCTGGTCCTTCTCTTCACTAGACTAGCCGTGCCCAGTTCCTGCAACCGTTCATCGTATCTTTTAGCCCAGGGGTGAAATCCAGCAGGTTCCAACGTGTTCTGGAGAACCGATAGCGGAAAATTTGAGCAGCTCGGAGAACCAGCAGCGGAAATTTTGAGTAGTTCAGAGAACCGGCAAATACCACCTCTGGCTGGCCCCAGAGTGAGGTGGGAGTGGAGTTTTTGCAGTATTCTTCCCCTACCATGCCCACCAAGCCACGCCCACCACACCATGCCCACAGCTGGTAGTAAAAAAATTTGGATTTCACCAGTTTTAGCCTCATCATCTTGGTTGCTCTTCTCTGCACTCTTTCTAGTGTCTCAACATCTTTTTTATAGCGTGGTGACCAAAACTGGATGCAGTACTCTAGGTGTGGTCTTACTAAGGCTTTATAGAGCGGTATTAGTACCTCGCTTGATTGTGATTGTATCCCTCTGTTAAGGCAATTTAGGATTGCATTGGCTTTTTTGGAGGCTGCCGACGCAGTGTTGGCTCATATTTAGCTGGTTGTCCACTAAGACTCCGAGATCCCTCTCACAGTTCCTGCTATTAAACCTGGTTTCATCCAGTCTGTATGTCTACTTTTGTTTTTTCTTGCCTAAGTGTAAGTCTTTACTTTTCTCTACATTGAATTTTATTTTGTTAGATAGGATCCACTGTTCAAGTCTTCTAAGGGTTGTCAGGGTTGAGAAACACTGGACCAAACCCTAATCCAGATGAAGAGATCAGGTTAGCAACTCATCCTACTTGGTTTTCAAACAGGCCACCAGAAGCCACTTAGGGATACAGAGCAGGGGTGGGTTCTAAATTTTTTTACTACCGGTTCTGTGGGCGTGGCTTATTTTGTGGGTGTGGCTTGGTGGGGGGGGTAATGTGACTGGGTGGGCGTGGCCAACTTCTTTTTTTTTACTTTTAAAAGCATTTTTTTCTACCACCTTAAGAGGTTGCAGAAAAAAATTGCTTTGAAAAGCCTCTGCCGATCAGGCAACTCAGCTGGGATCGTCAGAGGCTTTTCAAAGCCTTTTTTTTAAACCACCTCTTCGGCTGAAGAGGTTGTAGAAAACAATGCTTTGAAAAGCCTCTGACGTTCCCAGCTGAGCCGCGGGATCATCAGAGGCTTTTTTAAAAAAACTTTTAAAAGCATTTTTTCGGCTGAAGAGGTTGTAGAAAAAATGCTTTTAAAAGTAAAAAAAAAAAAACAACCTCTGATGAAGTGGGCGGGGTAAGCAAGCGGCGACTGGGCCGGGGACCGGTTCGGGGGCGTGGCCAGCCAATGTTATTACCGGTTCTCGGAACTACTACAAATTTTTACTACCAGTTCTTGCGAACCGGTGCGAACCGGGAGCAACCCCCCATTGATACAGAGCCAATACCGAAAAGAACTAAAATTATTTTTTTTTTCATTTTGCTTTAAATTATTCTCAAAACAATGTCCAAATAAGCCTAATTCACATTCTGGACATTTTATCATTTTGCCACCAAATTATAGCGGCACGATCAGTGGTGGTGAACCGGTAGCGGCGGTGGCCCACCCGCCCGGATGTAATCACGTCCCGTTTTTGACACACTGCGTATGTGCGAATGTGGTTTTTGCGACCCGATAGCGAAGGTAAGTGAATACCAGCCCTGGGCATGATGCTAGGATGGACAGCTGAGGAACAGCTAAACCAGCTGAAATGCCCATCCAAGTTCAGAAACGAGAGTCAGGAAGCAGAAGTAGGTCCAGGCAGAAGACATATGGCATGCCAGGAAGGCCCATCAGGGAATAGAAGTTGCCAGCGGTAACGAAGTTAGACTGATCTGGAATGCATTCATTCAATTTTACAGTTCATTTATTGCATTCGTATCTTGCCTTTCCTTTGGGAACTCTTAAGTAGCTTGCAAAGAGGGAATCCTTCATTTTATCCCTGGAAATATCCTAGGATTTTCATTCTACTAGAACTGTGATGGCGAACGCCACAGGTGGCACACGGAGCCATATCGGTGGGCATGCGAGCGTTGCCCTAACTCAGCTCCACCGTACATGTGCGTGCCGGCCAGATGATTTTTGGACATTCCGGTCCCACTGGAAGTCGGCAAACAGGCCATTTCCAGCCTCTGGGGGAGTGGGGAAGGCAGTTTTCACCCTCCCCAGGCTCCTAGAAAGGCTCTGGAGCCTGGGGAAGAGTGAAAAACGGGCCTTCCGATCCCACCATAAGTCGGCAAATGGGCAGTTTCCAGCCTCCAGAGGGGATGGGGAAGGCTGTTTTTGCCCTCCCCAGGCTCCTAGAAAGCTTCTGGAGCCTGGGGAGGACGAAAAACGGGCCTACCAGACCCGCCGTGCCATTGCGTGCCAAAAGGGGGGCAGGGCACATTGAATTATGGGTGTGGGCCAGTAGTGGGTTGCTCCCGATTCGGTCCGGTTCTTTAGAACTGGTAGTAAAAGCGTCGGGAGGCTCCACCCACCCGCCCGGATGTCATTATTGACGAGCTGCACATGCGCAGAAGGACACGCTCTCCCATTGCGAACCGGTAATAAAGGTAAATAGAATCCACCCCTGGTGTGGGCGTACACGCGACCCCCCCCACACACTTCCCCCACTTTTGGCACGCGACAGCAAAACGGTTGGCTATCACTATACTAGAAGATCCTGTGTACAGCCTGTCCGTTATCCCAAAGGGGCTTTTTCAAAAGGCAACGGGACTTCGTTTTTCCTTGAAGACGTTTCACTTCTCATCCAAGAAGCTTCTTCAGTTCTGACTGAATGGTGGAGAACGGAAGGATTCCCCACCATTCAGCCAGAACTGAAGAAGCTTCTAGGATGAGAAGTGAAACGTCTTCAAGGAAAAACAAAGTCCAGTTGCCTTTTGAAAAAGCCCCTTTGGGACAAACCATGACCTGGGAATGGCTGACAATCTCCGTAGACATTTGGCTGGTCCATTAATTGGACTGGAACGGATGAGTTTTCCCTATGGGCTTTGGATTGAAAATTAGAACGAAAAGTTAAACGGAGGAAAAATTATTTGGTTCATTAGTTCCCAGCATGGAACATATTGTAACTGGTACACAAGTACTTTTGAATACAAAACGGGGCTTATTTATGGTAGGCCTGAATTGGTTCCTTAAGTGTTCTGTTGAAAGAAAATCTGATTGTGGATTGGGAAAACTTAATACGTTAGGGAACAATTTATTTGAAAAATAATATAGATATATCTTGAGCCTTAGGATTGGCAAGCAAGCCAATAAACAAACAACTATGGCTTAGGTTGAGGAAGTGAATACTGTAAATTGCAAAATGATCCATGCAACAAAAAGGATGGAGTTTGTGTGGGGATACAGCAACATATATTTCATCTTTTTGGCATCACTGTGATTAGGGAAGGGCACCTGTATCTTGACTTGAGGCAAATATTTCCCACTAACAATTTGGTTAAAAGTGAGCTGGGTCAGTCGAGGAGCTGGACCCACAACTGGCTTGAAAAGAAGAATATAGCACAATTGAATTGCTGGAAGGAAAAGTGAAGGAGTAGAAGCAAAGGTGTGCAATAAACTGATTTTTTAGTTTCAAACGCTCCCATTCAGTGTCAACCTGTTTGTTAATTGCTTAAAACTGGAAGTGATTTTTTTTCCCCCCGGGCATGATTCTCACAGAGGTCTTTTTTCAACAAGATTTATTGAGATGAACGGGGTGGAGTTAAAAAGAACTACAACTGCATTATTTTCGATTTAGAACCAATATATCCTCACGTACAACGGACGGCAGAGACTTTCTAATTTCCTTCTAACAGCCTTCCGGTGCCATGGCAAGGAGGAAAGGGCCCTTTTCTCTTGTACCCAACAGACTTCAACAGAATATCTCAAAAATATGGTATTGTACTACAGCCACTGTTTTAGAGTTGCAAGAGTAACATATGGTCACTAGATGGCAGCAAAGAGATATAGAAAGGACTTATTCTTGGCAACCAGCTAGTGGTCATCTGGATTTATGAAGCCCAAATTTGCTAAGTAAAGCTTTAAAGGTAAAAGTTTCTCCTAACCAGTAGTTTCCAACTCTAGGGGGCAATGCTCACCTTCGTTTCTTAGCTAGAGGAGCCACCGTTGTCCCAAAGATAATTCCGTGGTCACATGGCCAGCATGACTATATGCCAAAGGCACACAGAATGCAGTGGTACCTATTTATCTACTTGCATTTCCATGCTTTTGAACTGCTAAGTGGGTAGGAGCTGAGATGAGGATGGGAACTCACCCCGTCGCATGGTGTTCGGGGTCTCAAACCTGGGTTGTCAGCTTTCCAACTGACAAACTCTGTCTCTTTAACTCTGAGTCATCATGCCTCTAATGTATCTTTAAAAGGTAAAGGTTCCCCTTGCACATATGTGCTAGTCGTTCCCGACTCTAGGGGGCGGTGCTCATCTCCGTTTCAAAGCCGAAGAGCCAGCGCTGTCCGAAGACGTCTCCGTGGTCATGTGGCTAGCATGACTAACCACCAAAGGTGCACGGAGCGCTGTTACCTTCCCACCAAAGGTGGTCCTTATTTTTCTACTTGCATTTTTTTACCTGCTTTCGAACTGCTAGGTTGGCAGAAGCTGGGACAAGTAACTGAAGCTCACTCCATTACACAGCGCTAGGGATTCGAACCGCTGAACTCCCGACATTCTGATTGACAAGCTCAGTGTCTTAGCCACTGAGCCACCGTGCCCCTACATAAAATGAAAATTGGAATACAATAGAAAATGATGGGAGATTTGGCCCAAAATCTTAATTCCCTCGGGGTTAATTCATATGGTAAGCCACAAAGATAGAATGGTAATCCTTGTCCTAGAAGTATCAACCATCCAATCTACAAAAAAGTTGGCACAGATAATTTTATTTTATTTTTTAAGAAAAAGTAGTCTCAAAGGTGCTTTCTCAAGAGGGCACCTGAACTTTCTGGTCTTTCTTTGAAGACCTTTCTCCTTCTCCTCCAAGAAGCTTCTTCAGCTCTGACTGGATGGTAGGGAATGAAAGGCTTGGACTCAGTCCCTTCGGATTTAGCCCGTTTGTGACTACGTAGTTGACTCTAGGCTGATTCCTCTTTTGACTCCACCCCCTCCTTCTCCTATACTACTGCAAGGTCCAAGTGAAAGCATTCTGTTCTTCCATAAAGTGCTTTCTTTCAAGAGGCAACTGGGCTTTTTCTTTGAAGACGTTTCGCTTCTCATCCAAGAAGCTTCATCGGCTTTCAGAAGAAGGTCAGAGTTGAAGAAGCTTCTTGGATGAGAAGCAAAACGTCTTCAAAGAAAAAAAAACTTAAAGTCCAGTTGCCTCTTGAAAAAAAAAAAAAGCACCACTGGGCAGGGGTGAAATGTAAAATTTGTTAATACCAGTTCTGTGGGCGTGGCTTGGGGGCGATAATGTGACTGGGTGGGCGTGGCCAACTTTTTTTAAAAAAAACTTTTCAAAGCATTTTTTCTAGTGCTTTGAAAAACCTCGCTGACGATCAGGCAACTCAGCTGGGATCGTCAGAGACGTTTCAAAGCATTTTTTTTTACCACCTCTTCGGCCAAGAGGTTGCAGAAAAAAATGCTTTGAAAAGCCTCTGACGATCCCAGCTGAGCCGCGCGATCATCAGAGGCTTTTTTTTTTTTTACTTTTAAAAGCATTTTTTCGTCAGAAGAGGTTGTAGAAAAAATGCTTTTAAAAGTTTTTTTAAAAAAGCCTCTGATGATTGTGTGGCTCAGCTGGGCAATGGTGGATGGGGGGGGTGCAGGGATTTTTGCTACGGGTTCTCTGAACCACCCGCCACCATCGCTACCGGATCGGGTGATCCGGTCCGAACCAGGAGCATTTCACCCCTGCCTTTGGGGCAACCACGACCTACCTGGATGATTGAGAATCTCCACAGACATTTAGAAAAAGTAGTTTTGTTTTTGTTTTAATCCAATTGAAAGCAATAGAAGCAAGCAACAACTTAGCAACTCTGGTATATCGCTCTTTGCTGCGCTTCTGTGTCTATCCGTCCTAGAGATTTTTTTTTTTTTAAGGCTCCTTAACTCTTCCATAAATATTAACACAACAAAGCAATCAACCTTGTGACAAGCACACATCATTTACCAACTTTGGACCCTCCGTCCGTTCGCTTTGCCAACGGCTATTTTACTCACTTCAAAGTCACCCTGCTCTAAAACAGGCGCCCTACTGCTAATGATCAACGCCGTTGGCTTACTTACTGGTGGTTCCCCAGTGACACAAACAGCTGCCTGATGCCAGGCTCTCTTTTTTTTTGGGCTTGCGCTTTACGGAAAAGAGCAAGCAGCACAGCGGGCATCTCCCAAGACAAAGACTTGAAGCACGTCCAAAATAACGGCACCGTTGGAGCTGCAACGTTCCTCTTTCTCAGGGGTGGGCTTCAAAAAATTTAGCAAGGGGTTCCCTGCCCGGTTGCTGGGTGAGCGTGGCCATGGTGGGCGTAGCCTAGTCAGCCTCCTGCACCACGTCGGGGGTGGGGGAGTTTGCCCTCCCCAGGCTCTGTAGGCTTTCCTTGAGCCTCCAGGAGGGTGAAAACGGCCTCCCCTGGCTCTGGAGCAGTGGTGGGTTGCTCCCGGTTCGGTTCCGGTTCGGCCGAGCCAGTAGCGGTGACGATGTGACGTCACCGAACCGGTTCTCTTTGTTTGGGAGCTGGGTCCTCCCGCCCGCCCCCGCGTTATTCCTATCTTTATTTCTTCTTTTTTAGCCCAGCTGATAGGCGCGGCAGAGTGGATTGCCGCACTTCGCTCAGTGGGGGGGGGGCGCAGTGATTTTTGCTAACGGTTCTCCGAACCACCCGGCATCGCTACCGGATCGGGCAATCCGGTCCGAACCGGGAGCATTTCACCCCTGGATGAAACCACTTCCTGACATACAAAAACTTAGCAACTGAGGAGTTTAGCTTGGAAAAAAAGGAGTTTTAGGGAGATATAAGAAAGCCAGCCGGTCTTCGCGCACGCTGAAGCGCCGGAAACCCGAAGACCAGGTGGCCAGTGCATGCATGAGTGCCAATCGCCTGGTCTTCGGGTTTTCGGTGCTCTGGCGCTCCGGCGCATGTCCACACACGTGTGTTCCGGTTTGGGCACTCAGTGCCAAAAAGGTTCGCCATCACTGCCTATACCATTTCAGACAAATGGCTATCCGGTCTCTTCTTAAAAACTTCTAGCGATGAAGCACCTTTCACTTCTGAAGTTCCACTGATTATTTGTTAGGAAATTTCTCCCTATTTCTACGTTGCTTCTTTCCTTGATTACTTTCCATCCATTCTTTCCTCGTCTTGCCTTCAGGAGCTTTGGAGAATACAGTGACACATATCCACCCCTCTTCTTTGCGGCAGCCGCTCGAATATTGGAACGCTGCTATCCTGTCAACTCCTGGCCCTTCTTTTTGCTAGGCTGGCCATACCCAATTCCTGCAACCGTTCTTCGTACGTTTTAGCCTCCAAGCCCCCTAATCATCTTAGTTGCTCTTCTTTGCGCTTTTTCCAAAGTCTCAACATCTTTTTTGGTAATGTGATGACCGAAACTGGATGCCAGTATTCCAGGTGCGGTCTTACTTTATAAAGCGGTACTAATACTTCACGCGATCTTGATTCTACCTTTCTTCATGCAACCTAGGTTTTGTTATTGGCTTGCAGACTGCCCAGCGGAAAATGACCGAAAAAAGAGGCCCCTGGTCCCCAATACAATCCAGGACTCTGGCCTTGAAGGACCAAGGCCCTGATCCGGCCTCAAAGTTGTGACCGCTGCCGCAGGAAGAAACAAGCATTTCTGAAAGCATTAAGCCTCTGTGCAGCTGTTGCTGCTGCTTCCCCCTAGATCCAGAGGCCTTGACCCCCCCCCCACTGACCCCTCCCAGAAGCCGCTCCCCTCTCTTTCTGAATCACGGCTGTGGACAGGTGGGGGCAAGGTTTTGGTTACAGAGGCTTAGGAGCATCCTTTTGTGCGATCAAAAATTAGAATGCAGTGAGGTAGCCATGAAAGGGAAAAGGAGGAAAAGGAAAAGACACAGCATTCTTTGGTAAGCCCGGCTCAGATCTGTGGCTTCTGCAAAGGATGTATGAGGAAATACAACACGAGTGTGACTTTGGTGAGGGGCGAGGAAGGAAACTATAAACTGCATCATGACCGCATCGTTGTGGGGGGAAGAGAGAGGAGAGAGAAGAGAGAGAGAGAAAGAGAGAGGAGAGAGAGAGATGAGAGAGAGAGAGAGAGAGAGAGAGAGAGAGAGAGAGAGAGAGAGAGAGAGAGAGAGGAGGGAGACGAGAGAGAGAGGAGAGAGGAGAGAGAGAGGAGAGAAAGAGAAAGAGAGAGAGAGAAAGGAGAGAGGAGAGAGAGAGGAGAGGAGAGAGAGAAAAAGAGAGAGAGAGAAAGAAGAGAGAGAGGAGAGAGAGAGAGAGAGAGAGAGAGAAGAGAGAGAGGAGAAAGAGAGGAGAGAAAGGAGAGAGGGAGGAGAGAGAGAAAGAGAGGGGGAGAGGGGAGAGAGAGGAGAGAGAGAGGAGAGAAAGGAGAGAGGGAGGAGAGAGAGAAAGAGAGGGGGAGAGGGGAGAGAGAGAGAGGAGAGAGAGAGGAGAGAAAGGAGAGAGGGAGGAGAGAAAGAGAGAGAGGAGAGAGGGGAGAGAGGAGAGGAGAGAGGAGAGAGAGAGGAGAGAGAAAGACAGAGAGAGAGAAAAAGAGACAGAGAGAAAGGAGAGAGGAGAGAGAGGAGAGAGAGAGGAGAGAAAGGAGAGAGGGAGGAGAGGGAGGAGAGAGAGAAAGAGAGAGAGAGAGTAGAGGGGAGAGAGGGGAGAGGAGAGAGGGGAAAGAGAGAGGAGAGAGAGAGAAAGAGAGAGAGAGGAGAGAAGAGAGAAGAAACAGAGAGGGGAGAGAGAGAGGGAGAGAGAGGAGGGGGAGCCGTTTGAAAAAAGGGAGAAGGTTGAAATGGTTTTGAAATGGGGGTTTATTTTCTGTTAACGCAGCACAAGCAGTCCCGTCTGGCACCAAGGCCGATCCGCCAGATGATTCAGGTGAAAGAAAAACTATCCATAAAAGGGGGGGGGGTTCTTTGAAAGGGATGAAGTAAGAGAAGATCCCACCCACCCCCTACTTCCAGTTGTTGGCGAGGAAAGCAATTCTCCTGCAAAAGGAGGGATGCCTTGGGTATTTTAAAATGGCTTGTTTTTGCAAGGTTGCAAACCACAATCACGTTTGCACTGCGAGAGAGGGAGTGGGGATGAGAGAGAGAGAGATGATGATGGGTGGACTGGGGCCAATTGCCAGGCGGGGTCCCATCCTTTGCGATGGTCAGTGAAACCAGGACACTGCCAAATAGTGCAGTCCAAGTGCTTGGACTGCAGTAAAAGCTGCTTTTGATACAGGCGTGAAAGACCAGGTCCACACCTAAAGCTCCAATTACCGTATTTTTTGGAGTATAAGACACACTTTTTCCCCCCTAAAAGAGGGTGAAAATTTGGGAGCGTCTTATACACCGAATGTAGCCCCTCCCACCCACCGGCCCCCACCCTTTGGCCTCTGCCTCCCAGCAATTTGCCTCCTTGCAGCAAACAGCACAGCCTGATTAGCACAAGCAGCTGATTGTCGGTTGGATCGGCCTCCCAACCATCAGCTGTTTCGGGCTGCAGGGATTGCCATAGCCTACTGCCCATTCCGATCTCCGCCACCCGGAACGGGTGGAAAATGGGGCACACGGAGGCTGAAAATGGAGGCGGCAATAGGCTATGGCAATCCCTGCAGCCTGAAAAAAACTGATCTTCGGGAGCCCGATCCAACCGACAACCACCTGCTTGTGCTAATCAGGCTGTGCTGAAGCGGGCTGTTTGCTGCAAGGAGGCAAATTGCTGGGAGGCAGAGGCAGTTTTTTTTTTTCTTGTGCTAATCAGGCTGTGCTGAAAATGAAAATGAAACAGGCTGTTTATTGTTTGCTGCAAGGAGGCAAATTGCTGGGAGGCAGAGGCAGATTTTTTTTCCTCTCGTTTTCCTCCCCAAAAAAGGTAGGTGCATCTTATAGTCCGGAGCGTCTTATACTCTGAAAAATACGGTAATCTGATTAATTGCTAAAACACCTTTACGCAGGAATCTTCTCAATAAGAGTTAGCGCCTGCTTGATAAAGGTCCATGGAATTCAAGGGAGGTTGGGCTTAGTCCGCTTATGACTACGTAGGAATTCTAGGCAGATCCCTCTTTTGACACCGCCCCCAGATTTTGCCACCGTTTCTCCTACATTGTGTGCCTGATTATTATTCAGGGTGATGGCGGGGGAGGCATTATAGATCAGAAGACGATATTCCTTGCATACTGCAGATTAAAAGGAATCCTTTCTCCATAAATATTGACCGCAGCTGGGGATTAGAGCTGCGAGGAAGGAATGCGACCCTCAAAAGCAAGCTCTGACCTTGATGGATTACATTCCCTCTTTAATCAGGAGGAGGAGGGGATCAGCTAACTCATCCTTATAAAACCTTCCTTGCCAGATCTCAGTGAGACAGGGAGGAATTACCGTATTTTTCCGAGTATAAGACGCACCGGAGTATAAGACGCACCTACCTTTTTTGGTGAGGAAAAGAAGAAAAAGAAACCTCCCTCTGCCTCTGAGCAATTTTGCCTCGTTGCATCAAACAGCCTGCTTTACTTTCATTTTCGTTTTCAGCAAAGCTTGATTAGCACAAGGAAAAAAAAAATCTGCTCCAGCAATTTACCTCTTTGCAGCAAGCAGCAGAGCCCTGCGCAAAACAGCTGAGGGCAAATCAGCTGAGAGTCGGGAGGCCGATCCAATCCACTTGTGCTAATTAGGCTGTGCTGAAGCTGAAAGGAGCTGTTGTTTCTTGCTGTTTGCTTGCAAGGAGGTAACTGCTGTGAGGCAGAGGCCAAAGGGTGGGGGATAGTGGGTGGGTGGGGCTACATTTGGTGTATAAGACGCACCTAAATTTTCACCCCCTTTTGGGGGGGGGAAGATGCATCGTATACTCCAAAAAATACGGTAGTTTCATGGCATCTACAATATCTGGTTGAAACCCTTGATGTTTTTTCTATCAGTGCAACTGGAAAGGGTATTACTAGAGCTCTAAAGGGAAGACCATGGTTATCCTAGAGATGAGAGGTCCCTCTCATTTTAACCCCGAGCTACAAATATCCCCTCCATCTTGACTTGTCATTGATAAGATATTTTGAGAACAGTCCCAGATGTAAGAAATGGAGTTATAGGGCGTTCATATCAGTGTTTGGCTATCAGAACAAACCGAAGCCAAACTCTTCCTGTTCCCAGAACCAACAAATAAAAAATACTCTTTGGATTTTTTTTTTTTTCATAATATGTCAAACTTGAATGTGTACACGCATAGAAGTAGCACTGAGACTTATATACCGTTTCACAGTGCTTTACCGCCCTCTCTAAGAGGTTTACAGAGTCAGCCTATTGCTCCCCAACAATCTGGGTCCTCATTTTACCCACCTCGGAAGGATGGAAGGCTGAGTCAACCTTGAGCCGGTAAGAATCGAACTGCCTGCAATACTGTATTCTAACCACTGCGCCACCAGGAAGGAAGGAAGGAAGGAAGGAAGGAAGGAAGGAAGGAAGGAAGGAAGGAAGGAAGGAAGGAAGGAGGAGCAATAGTACTTATATACCCCTTCATAGTGCTTTGCAGCCCTCTCTAAGCTGTTTATAGACTCAGCCTATTGTCCCCAACAATCTGGGTCCTCATTTTACCCACCTCGGAAGGATGGAAGGCTGAGTCAACCTTGAGCCGGTAAGAATCGAACTGCCTGCAATACTGTATTCTAACCACTGCGCCACCAGGAAGGAAAGAAGGAAGGAAGGAAGGAAGGAAGGAAGGAAGGAGCAATAGTACTTATATACCCCTTCATAGTGCTTTGCAGCCCTCTCTAAGCGGTTTACAGAGTCAGCCTATTGCTCCCCAACAATCTGGGTTCCTTATTTTACCCACCTCGGAAGGATGGAAAGCTGAGTTAACTTTGAGCCTGGTGAGATTTGAACTGTCAAATTGCAGGCAGCCGGCAGTCAGCAGAAGTAGCCCTGCGGTACTGCACTCTAACCACTGCCCCACCACGGCTCATAATAATATCTTTAATACCATTTTTAGTAAAAGCTATTTTCTTTCCCTAATAAATTTTGATTGACACCCTGCCTTTCTGCTTCAACCAACATTCTCTAGACAGCTATCAAAGTTTAAAACCTAACAGCAGTTTAGAAGCATTACCTTTCACCTTGAAAATGCTGCTTGTTAATATGTTCTGACATAGGGAGAAGAAACCCAACCTCTTCTAAGGGAGTTCCTGTCTTCAAGGGACAGCTGAAAGTCATCTCTAGTCCACAGATGGCCAAATAGAGGTTGCAACTACCTGATGGGGTTGCAACCAGAGATGGTATTAGTCTGGAGAACTACTAATACCATCTTTGGCTGGCCCCAGAGGGTGGGAATGGGGATTTTGCAGTATCCTTCCCATGGAGTGGGGAGGGAATGGGGATTTTGCAGTATCCTTCTCCCAGGAGTGAGAAAGGAGATTTTGCAGTATCCTTCCCCTGCCACACCCACCAAGCCAGCCCACAGAACCGGTAGTAAAAAAAATTTGAATTCCACCACACATATCCTCTTGGCCTTCCGTGCAGGCCTTAAAATCTGGCTCTGCCAGTTGGCCTGAGGCCCCCGATGGGAGCACATCATACTGGTTAATGGACTGAGAGAAGATTCTTCCTCCAGCCAATTTGCACCTTGCTCCTGGACCTGGGCATCTTTGTTAATGTTAATATTAATATTTATGATTTTGTAACATTTAATGTGACATTTAATGCCTTCTGAAGTTGTGGGAGCTTCATCACGGGAGGTTTTCAGGAAGAGATCAAACTGCCATTTGTCGGAAATGATGTAGGGCTTCCTGCCTAAGCAGGGGGTTGGACTAGATGACCTGCAAGGTCCCTTCCAACTCTGTTAATCTAATCCAGGGGTGGGCAATTGTGGCTCTTTTACAACCTTTTTTACAACCTTTTTTACAGCCTCTTTTACAGAGCCTTGGTAGTACAGTGGTCTAAGGCACCCTGTTATTAAGCTGGTTATTAAGACCAGATGCCTGCAATTACTGCAGGTTCGAATCTCGCCAAGGCTCAAGGTTGACTCAGCCTTCCATCCTTTCTAAGGTAGGTAAATTGAGGACCCAGTTTGTGGGGGCAATAAGCTGACTTTGTATAAATATACAAAAGAATGAAGGCTATTGCTTAGCGCATTGTAAGCCACCCTGAGTCTCCGGAGAAGGGCGGCATATAAATCAAATTAAAAAAAAAAACAAAACCTGTGGACTTCGACTCCCAGAATTCCTGAGACAGCTTGGCTGTCTCAGGAATTCTGGGAGTTGAAGTCCACAGGTTGTAAAAGAGCCACAATTGCCCACCCCTGATAATCTAATGCTTTTTGTCTTGGTTTTACGCTGCTGTAAGCCACCAAGAGTCGCCTCTAGTAAAGGTGGGCAGCGTATAAATTTAATAAACAAATAAAAGCAAATAAATCCCTCTGATGTAGCAGCAAAGTGAAGGTGAAGATGCTGAGACCCTGGACAGAGTGCAGAGAAGAGCAACCAAGATGATTAGGGGACTGGAGGCTAAAACATATGAAGAACGGTTGCAGGAACTGGGTTATGTCTAGTCTAGTGAAAAGAAGGACTAGGAGTGACATGATAGCAGTCTTCCAATATTTGAGAGGCTGCCACAAAGAAGATGGGGTCAAGCTATTCTCCAAAGCACCAGAAGGCAGGACAAGAAGCAATGGATGGAAACTAGTCAAGGAGAGAAGCAACCTAGAATTAAGAGACTTCCTAACATCTTACCATCTGAAGTTGTGGATGCTCCATGACTGGAGGCTTTTAAGAAGAGATTGGGTAGCCATTTGTCTGAAATTGCACAGTCTCCTGCTTTGAGCAGAGAGTTGGACTAGAAGACCTCCAAAGTCCCTTCCAACTCTTCGTTATTCTGTTATTTTTTTTATTGTATTACATCACTGCCTTTTCACACCTTGATCCCAGAGAAGGGGTTGGGTGCAGTGGTAGGTTTCAAATAAATTTTTACTACCGGTTCTGTGGGTGTGGCTCGGTGGGCGTGGCATGGCTTGGTGGGCGTGGCAGGGGAAGGATACTGTAAAATCTCCATTCCTTCCCCACTCCCGGGGAAGGATAGTGCAAAATCCCCATTTCCTCCCGATCAGCTGGGGCTCGGGAGGCAGAGAATAGTTGCGGGCGGGGCCAGTCAGAGGTGGTATGTACCGGTTCTCCGAACTACTCAAAATTTCCACTACCGGTTCTCCAGAACTGGTCAGAACCTGATGAAACCCACCTCTGCTTGGGTGGGTCCTAATTCCACACTCACTATCATGTTTCCCCGAAAATAAGACCCAACCGGAAAATAAGTCCTAGCATGATTTTTCAGGATGCTCATAATATAAGACCTACCCCCAAAATAAGCCCGAGTTAAGATTGTCATTTGCATTTAGTACCGTATTTCCTCCCAAAATAAGACCTAACCAGAAAATAAGCCCTAATGCGTCTTTTGGAGCAAAAATTAATAGTAAGACCCAGTCTTATTTTCAGGGAAAAAACAGTTGTATTGCCCCACCAGAAAATCAAATTTAAACATTATGTTAAAATGTGAACCTTCCAGGAGAAATCGGGATAGAATCCATGGTTCTCCTTGGAAAACTTGCGTTCCGAAGTGAATCTGAATCCAACGGAACTATCTTTAGCTCCTAAAGTTAGCAGAGGTGGAGGCCAGATCAGGGTCGCATTGCCTGAGCTAAGCAATCTCTTTGCCGTTCTGTAGGGGATGTGGTAGAAAAGGCCAGGGACACGGACCGATCATACTTCCAGGAAGCAAGGCAGAACAGGGTCGGTATATCTACAAGTGACCTCCTAAATCAGCCCAGAAAAAGAACTCCAAAAAAGTCATTTGAAAGCAAAGCTAATTTGCTTGGCGCTGGGCTGGCAGTCAGTTCAGGAAGTCACACAACCCAACTTATGCTCAAGCTGAAACTTCTGGCCTAATTTTTTCCTTGCTTCCGAGAAGGACACGTGTGCAGAGGTGGTCTTCAGCCGGTTTGGACCAATTCAGGGGAACCAGTAGCAATGACTGCAGATGGGGGCGGGTAATGCCGTCTTATTTAGACACATTTTCGAGGCTGGGGGCATGTATGGAAGGCGCACGCACAGTGAGGATGGCATTACCCTTCCCTCCCCAAAAAATAAGACATCCCCTGATAATAAGCCCAATCGGGCTTTTGAGCGCATGGCAATAAGGCCAAGCGCTTATTTCAGGGTTCAAAAAAATATAAGACAGGGTCTTATTTTGGAGGAAACATGGTATGTCCGGGTTAACGCACGGTGAACCGGTGACAACAATAAGTGAAATGCAACCCTGCATATGTGATATTCATTTTGTATACTGTCTCAATCTCCGTGACCTAGACGTTGCTCATCTCTTTCGGTCAACTTCCAGTCTGGAGCCTTGTTAGGTCTATTGAACAATGGATGGAAACTAATCAAGGAGAGAAGCAACCTGGAATTAAGGAGAAACTGCCTGACAGTGAGGACAATTAACCAGTGGAACAGCTTGCCACCAGAAGTTGTGGGTGCTTCATGATTGGATGTTTTTAAGAAAAGACTGGACAGCCACTTGTCTCAAATTTTATAGGGTCTCCTGCTTGAGCAAGGGGTTGGACTAGAAGACCTCCAAGGTTCCTTCCAGCTCTGTTTTATTCAACTTGGATAATTGTGTGTCTACACTGGACCGGCCAACAATCAAAAAGGGTAAGTACTCTATAATCTACAGCTGCTAAAAGTAATAAAACAAACTTATTTATTTTTATTTAGCAAATCTGCATGTCCCCCCCATCTCTCTACCAAGCAACTCTGGAAGGCTATCTAACATTTAATATATCTAAACTACAGGCAGTCCTCGACTTAGTGACTCCGTTCATTTAGTGACCGTTCAAAGTTACAAGTGCACTGAAAAAAAGTGACTTGTGACCGTTTTTCACACTTATGACCATTGCAGCATTCCCATGGTCACGTGATCAAAATTAAGATGCTTGGCAACTGGCAATAACGGTGGCAGTATCCCGGGGTCATGTGATCAAATTTTGCGACCTTCCTTCAAGCGAAGTCAAGGGGGAAGCCAGATTCATTTAACGACTGTGTTACTAATTTAACAACTGCAGCGATTCACTTAACAATTGTGGCGAGAAAGGTCGTAAAATGGATCAAAAAGCTCACTTAACAAAGGTTTCACTTAGCAACATTAATTTGAGGCTCAATTGTGGTCATAACCCGAGGACTATCTGTATTAAGCCAGTCATGTTTTAGGCAGTATATAGGCTATTAACATTGATCCCCAAATGTGGCAAAAAAAATTCAGTGTAGTTTGGCTTAGTTCTTAAATTCTATGGACTGATCAAAAGCATCTTCAGAACTTATGACAATGCAGAGATGGTTTTCCGACAATACAGAGATGGTTTTCCGATGGTTTTTCTCTGCTCGTACATGAAATAAAAGCCTGCCTTTTCATGTAAAACATGCTCAGATTGTTTCTTTGACAGAGGAAATTGGTGACTTCTATTATTACAGCCCTACACAATTACCAAGCTGAAAATTACTTACTCAGCTGTAGTTTTACAACTAAATAAACCTCTAGCAGCATTGAATTATTTAATTGGACCCTTAAAAATAGAGCAGGTAATATTTCTCAGGAATAAGCTCAATGCTGGGTGACTTTTTGGATGTTCTCCTGGTAGAATTTGCCACTGCTGATGTCTGAGATTTTTTTTTTTTTTTTGAGTTCCCAATCTAGTCTGCTACCTTGGATTTCCTGTAGTCTCACATCCCAAAAAATCTTAAGTGATTCTAGCTGAGCTTCACAAACTCCCCAAAAAACCCACCAGGTGTCAGCAAAGAGCTGAGAAATTTGTTTTTCTTTGCTGCCACCTAGTGTTAATCTGTGTTTTCGCAGCTTTGGTATGGTAGTCTGAATTGTTGAGGTTCAACTCTACTTAACTTTTCAAGGTTTTGTTAAGATTTCTTTCCTAACCACTGAAACTAATTATTCAAATATGTAGACCCTGAAAATAAAAGTCTTCGCTTTCAATTCTTTTGAACAATAATGAGTTGGTTTAAGATTATTTTTTTTTTAAAAAGTGGCAAGCAAAGGGGGAAAAAAAAACAACTACTGCAGGATTTATTACAGGCCAGCTGCCATATCAGAGGATATGGACCATGCCTATAGAAACCCACACACCAAGTTGTCGAAAAGGCAAGTGAGACTATCAACTATCCCGAGATTGCCGGACATCCAGCTCAATTACCAGTGGGAAATTTGAGAGATCCCACCGGTTCTTCTTCTGACAATTTCAAGTTTTTGAAGAAGAAAGAAGGATGTCCTGACTAAAAAGAGAGGACTTGAAGATCTCAAGTTTTATAAGTTGGATAAAAAAAAATAAAACCCTTGAGGAAAAGAAACACATCATAATGGCGATCAAGACAGTTCGGATGGGGAAAGGTTAAGGGGAAGTCAGTCATGTATCTCAGACTTCCATAAATAAAAGTTAACAAACAAAGCAAAGGCTAATAAAAAAAAATAAACATCCCAATTCAATTCAATTCAATTGAGTCAAAAAGAGGGCTGTGAAAATATTTACAGACCCCCTCGCATCCTGGACATAAATTGTTTCAACTCCTACCCTCAAAACGATGCTATAGAGCATTGCACACCAGAACTAGACACAAGGACATTTTTTCCCGAATGTCATCACTCTGCTAAACAAATAATTCCCTCAACACTGTCAAACTATTCACTAAGTCTGCATTACTATTACTATTAATCTTCTCATCGTTCCTATAACCAATCTCCTCCCACTTATGACTGCATGACTGTAACTTGTTGCTGTATCCTTATGATTTATATTGTTTCCTAGTATGATTTGATTGCTTATTTGTACCCTATGACTATCATTAAGTGTTGTACCTTATGATTCTTGATGAACGTATCTTATTTATGTACACTAAGAGAAATGCACTAAAGACAAATTCCTTGTGTGTCCAATCACACTTGGCCAATAAAGAATTCTATCTATCTATCTATCTAATTTATCCATCCATCCATCCTTTGGAATAGGCTCAACAGTCAACGTTATCAGGATGTCTTATGTCTAGGTGCATAAGGGCAAAGTTGGGGAAATCTGACTTCATGGCAGAGTATGTAAAAACACTCTAACTGGACCACTAACTGAACAAGAAGCAATGGGTGGAAATTAATCCAGGAGAGAAGCAACCTAGAACTAAGGAGAAATTTCCTGACAGTGAGAACAATTAAGCAGTGGAACAACTTGCCTCCAGAAGTTGTGGATGCTCCAACACTGGAAGTTTTTAAGAAGAGATTGAATAACCATTTGACTGAAGTGGTGTAGGGTTTCCTGCCTAAGCAGGGGGTTGGACTAGAAGACCTCCAAGGTCCCTTCCAACTCTGTTATTCTATTCTATTCTATTCTATTCTATTCTATTCTATTCTATTCTATTCTATTCTATTCTATTCTATTCTATTCTATTCTATTCATGCAATGACAATGCCCACTCCAACTGCACCAATAGAATTACTTCATTCAGATTATGTCTACAAATAATGAGAAGGATATCAAGTCCAAGAAGGTATGGCCCTCCTTTCTGCTGAAGCTAAAACCAGGATAACTATAACTAGGTAAAAATGAAAAAAAAAAAAAAAGGCAAGATTTGGATTAAGTATGAGGAGCTATTTCCTGAGGGTAAAAGCTGATAAGCACTGAAATGGCCTATGATCTAACAATCCTAGATTCTCCTCCCTCAGGAGAGATTTTCAAACCAATTTTGGATGGATCTTCTTGGAATTCATTTAGTGGATTTTGGCATTGAGTTGGACATTTGGACCAGATGACCTTGAAAATCCCTTCCAACTCCTACATTTTAAGATTGGGCCAGTTAGCCTATCGTTGATCCTGCAAAACAATACAAGTTGACTTTTTCAACTTATTTTTAAGCCCCACTGGGCAATATGTTCATTAATCTTTTTATTCCATCAAGCCGGCCTGGCCTAAATCTTTCCCCTTTAAAATGTAAATTTTAATTTGTTTTTAAAATTATTGGGTGTTTTAAATTTGTCTTGGCCAAATTGTTTAATTCGGTTTTATTCTGTTTTTAAATTTTGTATTTATGTGTTTTATTCTGTGGCTGTTCACCGCCCTGAGTCCTTCGGGAGTAGGGCGGTATATAAATCCAATAAATGAAATGAAAATGAAAAAAACCCAAAAATCTGGGACTTTTATAGCCCGATTCAAATATTTCTCAAGAGAGGATGCTTCCCATGCTAGCTGGATGCTACAGTTAAGTCTCCACCCTGCTGATAACACATATTCCAAAAATGCAAAATGCTGCATTTAATATTTACAAAGTACATTCTCCGGTAATGTGTACACACAATATTTTCAGTAAAATAGTTATCTTCTGATTTTTTAAAAAATGCTGTCATCTGTTTACTTTGCAACAGATTCTGAAGTTAATTCCTCAGCTAATGTATATCTATTAGCTCAGCTAATGGATATCTATTTCAGTGAGATTGAAATATATAGATTCACAAGAGGGTCAAGATAAATCCACTTCTAATGTTTAGTAGTCCAATCCTACTTGTTAGAGACTTGGGGAGCCAGGAGGAGGAGTCAAGCAGGGAATTAGTCTGGAATCTCTACATCAAGGGTCCTCAAACTTAGCAGCTTTAAGACTTGTGGACTTCAACTCCCAGAATTCTGCCAAATTTGAAGACCTCTGCTCTACATGGACACAAGAAGGAAAGTGTGCTATTCAACCATATCTAGTTTTCCCAGGTGCAAACATCTTCATGTGTGAACCCAATTGTTCGTGCCTGACATTACTGTTCCTATTAACAGGGCAGTATTCCATCCTATCTCATGTTTATAAAATTTTGATTAACTTAGAATCATTTTTGATTAATTTAGAATCATTTTTTATTCATTTAGAATCATTTTTTATTCATTTAAAATCATTTAGAAATGCATTTTCCTAACAAGACTTTAAAAATGCACATTCCCCTTCCAATCACACTTTTAAAAAAACAAAAACAAATTGTAGAACTTTCACAAACCTACATTCTTTTCTGAAGGCAACTTCCGCACATTGGGTAGTGTGGATTTTTAAGACAAAAACTGTCGAGAGTTTTTGACGAGAGGAGATCAGTGGATGGTGGCCAACAGATCGATACATGCATACAGTTGTAGTAGTGTTCATTTGGGGGCAATTAAAAGAGCTGCCCGCATAAAAATCAGCTTCCGTTGATTAGATAGGCGAGTTCGTGGGCCAAATTTGGCAATCTGGTGCATAATAGGCTGTAAAGTGAATGTGTGAACTGTGGACAACCCCTTACCCCCATAAATCCTTTAGATGCTTAATTTGACCCTTAAGGGTATTTTAAACTGAGAAGCAGAAATCGTTTTAGATAGAGATTCCACCAGTTGTAAGCACAGCTGTTCCTTCTTGGATTTATACTGGTTCCAAGGACTCAGAGAGGGGTTTGGATGGAGCTACCCTCAATGACATGGACTTCTTGAAGGTCCTGGAGACAGCAAAATTTCACGTCCTTCTGGACTTCTTGTAAGGATTGGAAATGGTGTCTCCTTTTTAAGGGGGTCCTAATAATTAGTTGAAGTCCTAATAATTAGTTGTAGGGACGCAGTAGCTCAGTGGCTAAAACGCTGAGCTTGTCGATCGAAAGGTCGGCAGTTCAGCGGTTCGAATCCCTAGTGCCGCTTAACGGGGTGAGCTCCCATTCCTTGTCCCACCTTCTGCCAACCTAGCAGTTCGAAAGCAGGTAAAAAAGGCAAGTAGAAAAATAGGGACCACTTTTGGTGGGAAGAGAACAGCGTTCCGTGCACCTTTGGCGTTGAGTCATGCCGACCACATGACCACGGAGACGTTTTCGGACAGCGCTGGCTCTTTGGCTTTGAAACGTCTATGAGCACCGCCCCCTAGAGTCGGGAACGACTAGCACATATGTGCGAGGGGAACTTTTACCTTTAATAATTAGTTATGATGGGGGGGGGATGAGTGAAGCTTTGGGGTATTTCACTGTGGGGTACCCAAGAGCTCAAAACTCTGTCCTTCCCAGTTTTGCATTGACATGAAACTTTCAAGGAAGGTCATCCATCAATCAGGTACCATCAACATGTCCATCATGGCTTGTACAGGAAGAGCAAGAAGTAGTCTTGATCGGATGTCTGAAAGCTGTCATGCCTGGATGGGGGGTAGGGGAGAGGCTCAGCGTGAAGGAATGCTGCTTCTGGGATGGGGGTCACATCTGCCTCTAGATGGAATTTTCCTCCTTCCAGGAGGGAGTCCACAATTTAGGATCCCCCTGGACCACAGCTTCTGCTGAAAGGTGGATGGGCACCATAACCAGAAGATTCTTTTGTCCTAATTTTGGCTAATTTGCAGTTTTTGGTAGAACAGCAGTCACTGGAGAGTCAAGCCTGCTTTTATTCCTTCTGGCTTAGACTACTGTAATCCACTCTACTTGGGTTTCCCTTGAAGACTATTCAGAAACTACAGCTGGTGCTGTTTGCTTACAGCTCAGGCTTATCCTTACCACTTTTAACAGTGCTGCAAAAAAATGCAAAACCTACACTGGCTTGACTTGGGAGTTAGGTACAGATAGTCCTTAATTTACGACGACGACGGAGCCCAAAAATTTCTGTCGCCAAGTGAGACGTCTGCGGAGTGAGTTTTGCCCCGTTTTACGAGCTTTTTTGCCACAGTTGTTAAGGGAATCACTGCCGTTATTAAGCTAGTAACATGGTTGTTAAGTGAATCTGAATCTGCTTGTGAGAAGGTCGCAAAAAGGAATCGCATGACATTAGGACACAGCAACGGTCGTAAGTATGGAGCAACTGCTAAGTTTCTGGATTTTGGTCACACGATCATGGGAATGCCACAAAGGTCGTAACCGTGAAAAACGGTCATAAGTCACTTTTTTTCAGTGTCCTTGTAACTTTGAAGGGTCACTAAATGAACTGTTGTAAGTCGAGGACTACCTATTCTCTCTCTATGGGATTCAGAATGGAGCCCAGTGGTGGATTTCAAAAAAATTTTGCTACCGGTTCTTTGGGTGTGGCTTGGTGGGCGTGGCATGGCTTGGTGGGCATGGCAGGGGAAGGATACTGTAAAATCTCCATTCCCACCCCACTCCAGGGGAAGGATACTGCAAAATCCCCATTTCCTCCCGATCAGCTGGGACTCGGGAGGCAGAGAATAGATGGGGGCGGGGCCAGTCAGAATTTTTACTACCGGTTCTCCGAACTACTCAAAATTTCCGCTACCGGTTCTCCAGAACTGGTCAGAACCTGCTGGAACCCACCTCTGGAATGGACCCCTCCCTCAGAAGAGACTGGACAGCCACCTGTCTCCAATGGTATAAGGTCTCCTGTTTGAACAGCGGGGTTGGACTAGAAGACCTCCAAGGTCCCTTCCAACTCTTGTTATTCTGTTCTTTTGGCTTTATAAAAGCCTATCAACATCTAATTACTTCAGAAGACCTTGGGAGGCCAATCACCAGTATAAGATAGATGCTGACATCCTGAATTTTTGATGAGTTTAGATCTGGTAATTTGCTGTGATTAATATAGGACTAGGCCTGATTATTGGCCTGCATAAATTAAACAGAACCAGTACAGCTGGTCCTCGACTTACGACATTTCGTTTTAGTGACCATTCAAAGTTACAACAGGCTTGGGGGGGGAAAGGGACTTGTGAACATTTTTCACATTTACGACCGTCGCAGCGTGTGAACAAAATCTGGATGCTTGACAACAGGTTCGGAGTTACGACGGCGGCTGTGTACGTGATCGCCTTTCTGTGTCCTTTTGACAAGCGAAGTCAATGCGGAAGTCAGATTTGCTCAACGACGGTGTTACCAACTTAACAATCTCAGTGATTCACTTAGCAACGGCGGGCAAGAAATGTCATAAAACGGGGCACAACTCACTGAAGAGATGTTTCACTTACTTAACAACAGAAACCTTGGGCTTTAATTGTGGTCGTTAAGTCAAGGACTATTGCTTAACGCATTGTAAGCCGCCCTGAGTCTCCGGAGAAGGGCGGCATATAAATCAAATTAAAAAAAAAAAAAAAAGGACTACCTGTTATACGTTTGCTACCTTTACACGTAATATATACTGCAAGTTTTTAATTCTGCATTGCTGGTTGTCCGCCACTTAATGTGTGTCACCAAAGCACTATACAAGTCAGTAAAGTAATATAATTTGTGTTATCGGGCAGGAAAATCACACCCATCTGCAGACTGTCGGAGGAAGCAAAGGCAGCCCAGGAGGTGTAAAAAAAAAAAGATGAACAAACCCACATGGGGTTTTCCCCCCCCCTCTTTCAAAACTGCATTGTAGCATTGCACCAAACAATTCTGTGGCCAGAGATAGCTTGATAGACACATCCTGGAAGTCTAGGAAGGCTATTACGAGCGGGCTTTGGAAAGGAATGCTTTGGGATCTGGGGGGAGGGGTGGGTGGGAATGAAGGAACAGTGAGTCAGGCAAGGCTGAAATCTATGGGGAACGTTCGCTTGGAAATAGATTTCGGCCACCCCCCACCCCACCTCCCTTGTGTACTATTAAAGGATCTGATTCAGAAAGACTGTCCTTTCTCATCCATCTGGCCTTTGGAAAAAAATAATAATAATAATAATAATAAAAAGTAGGTCAATTGGGCAGGGGATTTAGCCAGCTGCTAAGGAAGGAAAATCTCTCCGGATTCTCATTCGACCCAAACTATAAAACAATACAAAAGAAACTTTTAGCCAGATTGGCAAGAGTGCCCCTTTTTATCAGTTTTGCAATTAACGGGTTTGGAATGAGGAAAGAGGGCTCCCGGCTTTTGATACCATCCAAACTGCCAAATTTAATAAAATGAAATATGCCACAAGGAGATAAATAATAATAATAAATAAATAAATAAATAAATAAATAAATAAATAAATAAATAAATAAATAAATAAATAAATAAAGGCTATTGCTTAACGCTATTGTAAGCCGCCCTGAGTCTCCGGAGAAGGGCGGCATATAAATCAAATTTTTTAAAAAAATCTTCCGTCGTCGGGAGACACTTTTAAAAGAAGGAACTGGCCTCTCCCCGTGGAGACCTTTGGGGGGATGGGGGGGTCATTGCCACCAGTTCTGGTGGCTGGTGGGGCTTTCTCCATCATCCTTCTGGGCGGCCCACGGGGAGAAAACATGTGCTGGGAGCCGGCTTCTCTTGGGCCAGCACATTACAGGGTCTCCGGAAGCAATGCTGGGGAAGGGTAACACAAAAGCCGCAACAGCCTCTTGGGAGAGGGGGAGAGAGAGAGAGAGAGAAAGCAGCCTATACTTTCCTCCTTGCAGAGTCACTTTTGGGGAGGGGGCTTTTTCTTCTGGGAGGGACCCCCATAAGCAGACCCAGCTGGGGGTGCAGCTTGGCTTTTGGACAGATTACCCAAGCAGGAGGGATCACCATGCCAAAATATTCCCCCTTGGGAAAGTCTCGCTATTCTTAAAAGCAGAAGGCCTGCCCATTGTCCGTTCCCCCCCCACACACACACACACAAAGAACCCCAAAACGCCCAAAGCTGTCTGAAATCTGCCTTTGGGGTGGGGGGGCAACCCTCTTCAGCAAATCCAGGCTGAGATTGTCAAGGGAGAGTCAGGGGAAAGGAAGGGAGAGACTGAGAAGGGGAGGGGCAGGTAGAGGTAAAAAAACGGGGTACTCAAGAACCCCCCAAAATGCCACACACCTCCCCCCCCCCACACACACACAGCAAGTCCAGGCTGGGACTGTAAAGTCAGGAGAAAGGACAAGGGGGAGGAGTTCCTCCTGCAGAAGAGACAGGTAGAAGGAAAAAACGGGGTACTCAAGAACCCCCAAAATGCCACACCTCCCCAAAAGGGGCCTTCTCCCCCCCCACACACAGCAAATCCAGGCTGGGATTCTCAAGTAAAGTCAGGAAAGACTGGGAGCCGGAGGTCCCTGCAGAAGTAGGTAGGTAGAGGGGGAAAAAACGGGGTACTCAAGAACCCCAAACGCCCTCCCACCTCCTCAAAAGGTGCTTTTACGCCCTCTTCCCCAAAGGAAATCCAGGCCGGGATTGTCAAGGAAGAGTCAGGGGAAAAGAGGGAGAGACTGGGGGCATGTGGGGAGGGGGGGATTTCTCACTGAGGAAGAGACAGGTAGAAGAAGAAAAAAACGGGGTACTCAAGAACCCCCAATGCCATCCCTCCCCAAAAGGTGACATTTCCCCCCCCAACCGTCTCCCCCCCCCCATCAAATCCAGGCTGCGATTCTGGGATTGTCAAGGGAAACTCAAGAGCAAGGAATTGGGGGGGGGGCTAATGCCTGCAGAAGCAAGCAAGCAGAGGAAAAAGCAAGGTGCTCAAGAACCCCAAATGCCACAATTCCCCCAAAATCCTCCACACCCCAGCAAATCCAGGCTGGGATTATCAAGGGGAAAAAAAATCAGGAGAAAGGAGGGAAGAGACTGGAATGGGGATGGGGGGGGGGATTTACCGTAATCCCTGCAGAAGAGACAGGTAGAAAAACGGAATACACTCAGGAACCCTCCCCCCAAATGCTACAATTCCCCCAAAAGGTGCCATTCCTCACCCACCACCTCATCCACTCCCCCCACCCCATCCAATCCCAGCTGGGATTGTCCAGTGAAAGTCAAGAGAAAGTGGAAATGGGGGGGGGGGTGTTAATCCCTGCAGAAGAGACAGGTAGGGGGGAAAAAGTAAATACACTCAAGACCCCCCCAATGCCACAATTCCCCCAAATGGCACAATTCCCCCAAAAGCTGCCATTTTCCCCCATCCCCCACCCTATCCAATCCCAGCTGGGATTGTCCAGTGAAAGTCAGGAGAAAGTGGAAGGGAGGGTGTATTTAATCCCTGCAGAAGAGACAGGCAGAAAAAAAACGGAATACACTCAAGACCCCCCCCAAATGCCACAATTCCCCCAAAAGCTGCCATTCCCCCATCCCCTAAACCCCAGTCAATCCCAGCTGGGATTGTCCAGTGAAAGTCAGGAGAAAGTGGAAAAGGAAAGGGGGGGGTTTAATCCCTGCAGAAGAGAGATACAAAAAAAAACACGGAATACACTCAAGACCCCCCCCCCAAATGCCACAATTCCCCCAAATGGTGCCATTTCCCCATCCCCCACCCACAGCTGGGATTGTCCAGTGAAAGTCAGGAGAAAGTGGAAGGGAGGGGGGTATTTAATCCCTGCAGAAGAGACAGATAGTGGGGGAAAAAAGGAAATACACTCAGGAACCCTCCCCCCAAATGCCACAATTCCCCCCAAATGCCACAATTCCTCCCAAAAGCGCCATTCCCCCATCCCCCGCCCCAGTCAATCTCAGCTGGGATTGTCCAGTGAAAGTCAGGGGGAAAGGAAGGAAGGAGTGTGGGGGGAGAGGGGGGGGTATTTAATCCCTGCAGAAGAGACAGGTAGGGGGGGGAAAAAGGAAATACACTCAAGACCCCCCCCCAAAACAATGCCACAATTCCCCAAAAAAGCTGCCATCCCCCCATCCCCCAGTCAATCCCAGCTAGGATTGTCCAGTGCAAGTCAGGAGAAAGTGGAAAAGGAAGGGGGGGGGTATTTAATCCCTGCAGAAGAGACAGGTAGGGGGAAAAAAAGGAAACACACTCAAGACCCCCCCCCCAAAAATGCCACAATTCCCCAAAAAAGCTGCCATCCCCCCATCCCCAGTCAATCTCAGCTGGGATTGTCCAGTGCAAGTCAGGAGAAAGTGGAAAAGGAAGGGGGGGTGTTTTAATCCCTGCAGAAGAGACAGGTAGGGGGGAAAAAAAGGAAACACACTCAAGACCTCCCCCCCCCCAAATGCCACAATTCCCCATAAATGCCACAATTTCCCAAAAAAGCTGCCATCCCCCCATCCCACAAACCCCAGTCAATCCCAGCTGGGATTGTCCAGTGCAAGTCAGGAGAAAGTGGAAAAGGAAGGGGGGGGGGTGTTTTAATCCCCGCAGAAGAGACAGGTGGGGGGGAAAAAAGAGGGGGGGGGAAACAACCCCACGGGGCTTTTTTACTCACCCAAAAGATCAAATTGAAAAGGAACATCATGTATTTCAGGCAGCACAAGCAGCCCCTGGCCATGCTGCACTTCTTAAACTCTAGGAGGAAAACAAAGGATAGATCCAGGTAAAAAACCAGGTATTTGCTGCTGCTGCTGCTGCTGCTGTTGGCGGCGGCATTGGCGTTGCGGGCGTCGTTGCGGGGCTCGTCCCTTTGCAAGCCGGCGCCCGCGGGCGCACCGGCACCTGAGCCCGGTCGGCCTTGCCGGCGAGGTCCGGCCGTGCCGTAGAAAGCTCCGGCCGTGAAACCCCGGTTGAAGCGCTTGCCCGTCGGCGAGGCTTTGGCGAAATCCGAGTCTTTGCTCTCCAAGGAAGGGCTCCGGCGGATGGAGGAGTCTTCGCTACTCGACTTCTCCATGCTCGGGGCGGGCTGCGGCGAGGGGCATCGCCCGGCCAAGCCGCTTTCGGCCTCCCCTCCAACCCCCACTACAGCCTGGCCCGCATCGCCAGCCCCCTCCTCCTCTTTCCTCCGCAGCCCCCTTTCCTTCAGCGCAGGGAGGGCGGCCCCGCCGGCTCGGCTTTCCACGCCCGGGGTCGAGGCTGTAGTAGCGGCGGTGCTGGCATGGCGAGCGGGGGTGTTGGGGGGGTTGGGGGGGTCTTCCTCACGGGCGCTCCGACATGACTTGGCGCTTTGCTCCCGGGAAAGGTGAGGGGGGAAAAAAGGCAGACGGTGTTGGGGAGAAAACTGAGGGAAGAAGCTGAGGAAATGAGAGGAATTAACCGATGAAAAACCCCCCTTCCCCTTTAGCCAGCCAGCTCGTCCCGAGCCGCCGGCTCTCTCCGTGCCCCTCGCCTGGGTGCCCGCTTTTATATAGGCTTCGTTCCCAAGCCCCGCCCTCTTTCGCTCTGGGGGCGGCCAATGGCGAGGGGGCTTTCATCCCACGCGCGCACCGACGGACCCCCCCCCTTTTCAAAAGAAAAAAAAGGGAAATGACACGAGCGTTTTAATAGGATTAGCGCTCCTGGGGTTTTTTTTTTTTTTGTGGCCTATAGAAGTGCAAACTGACGGCGGAGGCTCTTTAGCCTCCGTGTATGAACATGAAAGGAGATTGGGGGGGGGGAGGGGAGGAAAGGAGGGGGATCCTTCCACCGTCATGCGGGAATCAGAAGCCGGGATCTTGGGCCTCTGACCGACTTTCCCCCGTTAGATCTGGGCAGGGGAAAGGAGGGAGGGGGGGGACCCGGTCGGCTCGGATTCCCGGCAGTTTTGCCAAAGGGAATCGGGAGGCCGGGCGGTAGCGCTGGTTACTGTAAGGTGCTGGGGAAAGTCACCTCAAGCCGGTGTGAGGCAAAAAGCTGCCGAAAGGGTCTTAAAAGAAGGCCCCTTAAATATAAGGAATAAGGAATAAGAAGTCCTAAGAATAATAAGACCTCAGTGCCTTCCGCCGTGCCCTTAAAACCTTCTTTTTCCAACAAGCCGGGCTGGCCTAATTCTTTTTAAGTGTTTTTAATTGTTTTGTTTATCATTTTAATTAATGGGGCCAAATTTATATATATATATTTTAACTGTATTTTAATATTTGTATTTGATGTTTTTATTTGGCTGTTCACCGCCCTGAGTCCTCAGGGAGAAGGGCGGTATACAAATTCAAAATAAAATAAAATAAATAAATAAATAAAGTTGTTTGGAAGGGGCCTTGGAGGTCTTCTAGTCTAGCCCTCTGCCCTAGAGGTAAAGAGCACTGTAAATACAGGTAGTCCTCGACATACGACCACAATGGAGCCCCCAGATTTCTGTTGCTAACTGAGACACTTGTTAATTTTACCCCATTTTACGACCTTCCTTGTCATTTTACGATCGCAATTGAGCCCCAAGTTTCTGTTGCTAAGTGAGACGCTCTGTAAATTCAGGTAGTCCTCGACATACGACCGCAATTGAGCCCCCAAGTTTCTGTTGCTAAGTGAGACATTTGTTAATCTTACCCCATTTTACGACCTTCCTTGTCATTTTATGATCGCAATTGAGCCCAAAATTTCTGTTGCTAACGCATAACATAACAGTCCTCGATATACGACCACAATTGAGCCCCCAAATTTCTATTGCTAAGTCAGACATTTGTTAATTTTACCCCATTTTACGATCTTCCTTGTCATTTTACGATCACAATTGAGCCCAAAATTTCTGTTGCTAACACATAACATAACAGTCCTCGACATACGACCACAATTGAGCCCCCAAATTTCGGTTGCTAAGTCAGACATTTGTTAATTTTACCCCACTTTATGACCTTTCTTGTCACCGTTGTTAAGTGAATCTGGCATCCACACTGACTTTGCTTATCAGAAGGTTGCAAAAGGGGATCCACCCCTCGGCAACTATCGTAAATATGTGTCAGTCGCCAAGCGTCATGTGGTCCCCATTTGCGACCGTCTGACAGGATCACGTGACCCTGGGGATGCTGTGACGGTTGTAAGCGTTTAAAAAAAATGGTCGTAAGCCACTTTTTTTCAGTGCTGTTGTAACTTCAAACAGTCACTAAACAAATGATTGTAAGTGGAGGGTAATCTGTATACAACAGGAGTATGTAACAATCGCTTTCGTTGTTGTTTTCAAAACAAAACAAAACATGAGCCTGGATGGTATTTGGTAGCTAGGAAAATGCAGCTTTCGCCAGGGACTGTAATCTCCTACATAATTGTCTTAAACAAAGAAAAGCAAGCAAATCCCCGTTGTTTCCCTACGGCAGAATATTCCAAATATTTTATTCTGGGCAGAAAGCGTTCTGAGCAACAACTCAATTGAAATAGGCAGACAAAACAACACTATCAAATGTTGTCACCTAAGCTGTCATTGCAGCACCCTGCTGGTTTGCTCCTTTTCTTACGGGTGTTGCAGAAAATAACCTAACCTGCTGACTGCCGGCTGACTGCAATTTGGCAGTTCAAATCTCACCAGGCTCCAGGTTGACTCAGCCTTCCGTCCTTCCGAGGTCGTTAAAATGAGGACCCAGATTGTTGGGGGGCAAGAGGCTGACTCTGTAAACGGCTTAGAGAGGACTGGAAAGCACTGTGAAGCGATATATAAGTCTAAGTGCTATTGCTATCTATCATCTATCTCTGGTGACGTGGTAGTTAGAAAGCAATATCTGCCGTCTGCCAGGAGTTCGATCCTGACCGGCTCAAGCTTGACTCAGACTTCCATCTTTCCGAGGTCATTAAAATAACAATCCAGATTGTTGAGGGTAATATGCTGACTCTGTAAACCATTTACAGAGGGCTGTAAAACACTATGAAGCGGTATATAAGTGCTATTGCTATTTCTGCAATGGTACTGATATCTATAAATAAATAGATAAATAAATACCAGTTTGGTGGGACAGTAACAGCATTTTGTGTGTTTGCCGTCTGCTTTGAGCTGCGGCGGGATTTCACGGTGGCCACATGTCCGCAGAAATGTCTTCGTACGATGCTGGTTCAATGGCGTAAATCACGGATCTCCAAACTTGGCAACTTTAAGACTTGTGGACTTCAACTCCCAGAATTTCCCGTGGCTGGCTAGGGAATTCTGGGAGTTGAAGTCCACAAGACTTACAGTGGTCAAGGTTGGGGACATCTGGCCTAAAGAAACAGAGATAAGCGCTGCCTCCTACAGTCAGCTATGACTAGCGTAGTAAAACCCGCAGGACGGGTACCTAGTCTTCTGCTGTTGGTGAAAAAAAAACAAAGAATTTGGTGGTCTATTCCTACCCTAACTCATTGTGGTGTCCCCTTCTGCATTTCTGACATATGTCTAGCCAGTATGTGGTAAGGTAAAGGTAAAGGTTCCCCTCGCACATATGTGCTAGTCGTTCCTGACTCTTGGGGGCGGTGCTCCTCTCCGTTTCAAAGCCGGAGAGCCAGCGCTGTCCAAAGACATCTCCGTGGTCATGTGGCTGGCATGACTCAACGCCAAACGCATGGAACGCTGTTACTTTCCCACCAAAGGTGGTCCCTATTTTTCTACTTGCAAGTTTTACGTGCTTTCGAACGGCTAGGTTGGCAGAAGCTGGGACAAGTAACGGGCTCACTCTGTAATGAGGCACTAGGGGTTCGAACCGCCGAACTACCGACCTTTCTGATCGACACGCTCAGCGTCTTAGCCACTGAGCCACTGCGTCCCTTCTGTATGTGGTAGCAGCCATCATTCCGTATGTGGTAGCAACCATCATTCATACGGTGGTATCATCCGGCCAATATTTTATTTACCATTTTATGCAAAAGAGTATCCCGAAGCAGTCTACAAAAATATGTTACAGTATTCTGCTTATTGACTAAGCTCGTAAATCTGTCAATCAAGGAGATAAGATTAGTCTGGCACAAGTTATTCTGGCAACCCTACCCCTAGGCAAGCTGCTGTGGGTGTACTTATCGAAGTGTTCACCAATACATTGATTGAGAAACTGGCCCAGTTCAGACATCTATCTGGCAGATTTACATTTTCCTAGATTCACATTTGCTCTCCTCCCATCTTCTGGGAGCTCACCAGGAGGCTTCCAAGATTACCTTGAGGATGGTTCTGTAATCACCTCCACTAGTTCCTCCACTACTCTTGAATTTATTTATTTATTTATTTATTTATTCATTTGGTTTGATTTATATGTCGCCCTTCTCCGGAAACTCAGGGCAGCTTACAATGCGTTAAGCAATAGCCTTCATACTTTTGTATATACCTGCTTAGTAGGGCTTTCGGCCACCCCCAAGCGGTGTTCTTTTTTTATACAAAGTCAGCTTATTGCCCCCACAAACCGGGTCCTCATTTTACCTACCTCGCAAGGATGGAAGGCTGAGTCAACCTTGAGCCTGGTGAGATTTGAACTTGCAGTAATTGCAGGCAGCTGGTGTTACTTAACAGCACTTTAGTCTGCTGCGCCACCAAGGCTCTTGGTGGATGGTTTACTACTGGCCCTAGAAAAGTAATTCGTTCAAATTAGTCACATTCTCTTACTCCATCCTCGGGTATCCTAAGCAGCAGATCTAATCGACTGATCCAGGAGAGATCCAACTTAGAAATAAGGAGAAATTTCCTGACTTGGCTTGTCTTCAAATGTTGTGAATGCTCTTATTTTTTTTTTTTAGAAGAGGTTGGACAACCATTTGTCCGAAATGGCATAGGGGTCTCCTGCTTGAGCAGGGGGTTGGTCTAGAAGACCTCCAAAGTCCCTTTCAACTCGGTTGTCCTGATTTATTTCCTCCAGGTAGAGCAATGACCAACTAAGGCGCCATATTTCCTCCAAAGGAGGAAAAGACAGACACAAAATTAGAATGATGGAGTTCTAGCTTCTCATCATCACCACTTTCAATGGCAGGGGGTTGGACTAGAAGACCTCAAGGAGTCCCTTCCCACTCGGTTATTCTGTTTTCTTTTCCCCAGAGCATCACAGTAACCAACTAAGGCTCCATATTTCCTCCGAAGGAGGAAAAGACAGACACAAAGTAAGAATTACGGAGTTCTATCGAGGGGGACGCAGTGACTCAGTGGCTAAGACGCTGAGCTTGTCGATCGAAAGGTCGGCAGTTCAGCGGTTCGAATCCCTAGTGCCGCGTAACGGGGTGAGCTCCCGTGATTTGTCCCAGCTTCTGCCAACCTAGCAGTTCGAAAGCAGGTAAAAAATGCAAGTAGAAAAATAGGGATGGCCTTTGGTGGGAAAGTAACAGCGTTCCGTGCACCTTTGGCATTGAGTCATGCCGGCCACATGACCACGGAGACGTCTTCGGACAGCGCTGACTCTTCGGCTTTGAAACGGAGATGAGCACCGCCCCCTAGAGTCGGGAACGGCTAGCACATATGCGCGAGGGGAACCTTTATCTTTATTTTATCTTCTCACCATCACCACTTCCAACGGCTCTACTTCATCTTTGGTTGTCTTTTTATTTTCAGCATACCTAAAGTTCTGACCACTCTTGAGTTCCTGCCTTAGGAACTTGATGGCAACCAACTTTCTACCCTAAAAGCCAATCCTGAAATCCCCAGTTGTTGAAAAAAAAATTCAATGATCATCTATGCACAAGGTGGAACTCGGATTCTGCCTTCATCCCTGGTGGATTTTACCAGTAGAAGAACCGAGATATTGTGAAGTTTCCCAGAAGGGTGTAGCTATTTCTGAAGATGCTCTGCTGGGAAATTGTGCAATGAGACCACAAGGGGACTGACACACTTGCATCCTATCTTGTGTTCTTCTATCTATGGGAAGCATCTTCTCATTTTCATCACTATGCAACTTACATCAAAAAGATTGAGGACAAAAGAAGAACGGGACGACAGAGAACGAGGTGGCTGGATGGAGTCACTGAAGCAGTCGGCGTGAGCTTAAATGGACTCCAGAGGATGGTAGAGGACAGGAAGGCCTGGAGGAACATTGTCCATGGAGTCGCGACAGTGGTGAAATCTAAAATTTGTTACTACCGGTTCTGTGGGTGTGGCTTAGTGGGGGGGCATTAATGTGACTGGGTGGGCGTGGCTAATTATTATTATTTTTTTACTTTTAAAACCATTTTTTCTACAACCTCTTCCATGAAGAGGTTGTTTAAAAATGCTTTTAAAAGCCTCTGATGATCCCAGCTGAGTTGCCTGATCGGCAGAGGCTTTTTTTTCTTTTAAAAGCCTCTGACGATCAGGCAACTCAGCTGGGATCGTCAGAGGCTTTTAAAAGCATTTTTTTTTTACAACCTCTTCGGGCAAAGAAGTTGTAGAAAAAATGCTTTTAAAAGCCTCTGACAATCCCAGCTGAGCCGCGCGATCATCAGAGGCTTTTTTTTTTACTTTTAAAAGCATTTTTTTCTGCCAGAGGTTGTAGAAAAAATGCTTTTAAAAATTAAAAAAAAAAGCCTCTGATGATCGCGCAGCTCAGCTGGGCATGGGACGGGGGGGGGCAAGGATTTTTGCTACCGGTTCTCCGAACCACCCGCCTCCATCGCTACCGGATCGGGCGATCTGGTCCGAACCGGGAGCATTTCACCCCTGGGTCACAATGGGTCGGACACGACTTCGCAACTAACAACAACAAAACAGCCATCAGAGTGATATGAACCCAGAGAGTCAATAGCCCTAACCCAACAATGCTGGGAGGTGGGTTTCTTTTCTTTTTTCTTTTTTCTTTTGGTGGTTTGGGACAATTCAAGATCCGTCAGCCGGCCAAATAAACCAGACAAGACACAAAAACCAGGTAAATTAATTCTCCTTTGCAGGGGAGTCCTCGACTTACAACAGTTCGTTTAGTGACCGTTCAAAGTTACGACATCACTGAAAAAACTTACGTATTTCACATGACCTTTGCAGCATCCCCCATGGTTGCGTGATCGAAATTCAGACGCCCATTGACTCATATTTACAACGGTCACAGTGTGTGTATCCCCCCCTGGGGTCACGGGATTCCCCTTTTGCGAGCATAGTCCATGGGGAAGCCAGATTCGCTTAACAACCGTGTTGCTAACTTACTGACTGCAGTGATTCACTTAAGGAAGGTGGCAAGAAACAGTTGTAAAATGGGGGCAAAACTCACTTAACAAAGTGTTTCCGTTAGCAACGGAAGTTTGGGGTTAACTTGTGGTCGTAAGGTGAGGAGTAATACTTATATTATAAAACTAACTCTTGCATACAATACAGCAATGGTGAAATTCAATTTTTTTTACTACCGGTTCTGTGGGCGTGGCTTGGTTGTTATGGTGTGGCTTGGTGGGCGTGGCAGGGAAAGGATACTGCAAAATCTCCATTCCCATCCCACTCCAGGGGAAGGATACTACAAAATCCCCATTCCCTCCACACTCCTGGGGGAAGGATATTGCAAAATCTCCCTTCCCACCCCATTCTGGGGCCAGCCAGAGTTGGTATTTGCCGGTTCTCCGAACTGCTCAAAATTTCCGCTACCGGTTCTCCAGAACCTGTCAGAACCTGCTGGATTTCACCCCTGCAATACAGGCATAAATACAATTCTCCCACCATCTCTTTTATGATTTGAGGTTCCTTTCTGAGCTTCTTGCTTTATCCACTATGCATCTCCGGGTTAGGACCTCTTTGTTCTAACCTAGGCTTCCCAAAAGCACAAAGCAGACTCCTTATCCCGACAAAACCCCTTTTTATAAAGCTAATGTGAATTCCTCTCATTCACATTCAGCAAAGTCCTGGCAAACAGTCTTTCCAGGGTGAATTTACAACCACAGACCTTATCAGGCTTGGAGAGCTGCCAAGCTGGTATCTTCCTACAAGAAAGTACTTGGCAAGGATACTCTGAGAGTCACGGATGAAATGAACTAACTGTCCCCTGCAAACTCCGCTCCCCTTTCACTCCTCTTTATTCCCTGTGGGAGGGGCCATTCACCGTCCACCTGTGCCTTTACTCCCGAGTCGGCCCTTGTTCCTTAGCTATTCCCTTCTCATGGCAGCTCTGTGCATGTGCAGATCGGGAACAGGCTCCAGCTGTTCTTCTGCCCCACTGATGTCCGACTCTGAAGGTAGCTGATAACTGTTGGATGGCCCTGGCCCCCTCTCTGCCTCCAACGCAGAGCCCTCATCAGAGCCTTCCCCAGACTCCAGGACTGGCCCATGTTCCTCCCCAACCTCCTCATTGTCCGAGTCTGCTGCCAGCTCCGCTGGCCCCTGGCGGGCCACAACACTCCTTTATCTGACTGTTCCCTAGGCATCATCTTTTCCCCCGGTCCCCAAGGCCTTTTCCACATACAGTAGCATCACAGCACTACACGAAGTTAAATACTAACTTTGCCCTTCATTTCGTATTTCATGTCAGCCTGAAAACACCTTGAAAACCATGTCATGCTAATCAATCTGTCAAGAATAAATCTTTTCTGACCAGATAAAACTACCCTTAGCAAAGTCTCTTGTAAGTTATCAACACTTGATAACTTCATGGACAATTCCCACTATTTTTGTCCCTGCCTTCTTTGCCGATGTCCTAGTGAAGGGGTCAGCAACCCGCGGCTCTGGAGCCGCATGTGGCTCTTTTATCCCTCTGCTGCGGCTCCCTATTGCTAGTTGGCTCCACAATTGATAGAGCTTTCGGTTAGGACAGGCAGAGGAAAAAGGACGCCGTGCTAGGAGGAGACTCTATGGTGAGGGAACCAGACTTCTGGTCAGCAGAGGAAAAAGGACGCCGTGCTAGGAGGAGACTCTATGGTGAGGGAACCAGACTTCTGGTCAGCAGAGGAAAAAGGACGCCGTGCTAGGAGGAGACTCTATGGTGAGGGAACCGGACTTCTGGTCAGCAGAGAAAAAAGGACGCCGTGCTAGGAGGAGACTCTATGATGGGGGAACCGGACTTCCGGTCAGCTCCAGAATTGAACAGAGGCTTCCGATTAGGAACTTTGTGGCTCTTTGAGCGTTTAAGGTTGCCGACCCCTGTCCTTGTCTAATCCAATATTTTCTGGTGGTCTCCTATCCAAGTTCAGGTAGTCCTCGACTTACAGTGACTGTCCAAAGTTACAACGGCACTGAAAAAAGTGACTTACGACCATTTTTCACATTTATGACTGTTGCGGCGTCCCCATAGTGACGTGATTTACATTCAGATGCATGACCACTGATTCGTATTTACGACGGCAGTGGCAGTGTCCTCGGGTCACGTGATCCCCTTTTGTGACTTACTGACAAGCAAAGTCTGAACCGCCTGAAGCCAAAAAGTATCTCTCCATATCCTAATTAGCAAGCTGGTTAAATATTGGCCAGATGGCACACCTTACACAGATTGCTTCGTCTTAAAAGGGGCAGGAGAAGGAAAGACTAAAATTTAGACCTGGAGCAAGGAAATGGAGGGCGTAGAGAGAGATGCTTTGACTGTTGGGCATTAAATTTTGGTCGCCACGATGTAAAAAAGATGTTGGGACCCTAGAAAGAGTGCAGAGAAGAGCAACAACAATTAGGGAACTGGAGGCTAAAACATATCAAGAACGGTTGCAGGAACTGGGTATGTGTAATTTAATGAAAAGAAGGACCAGGGGAGACATGATAGCAGTCTTCCAATATCTCAGGGGTTGCCACAAAGAAGAGGGAGTCAAGCTGTTCTCCAAAGCACCAGAGGGCAGGACAAGAAGCGATGGGAGGAAACTAATCAAGGAGAGAAGCAACCTAGAATTAAGGAGAAATTTCCTGACAGTTAGAACAATTAATCAGTGGAACAACTTGCCTCCAGAAGTTGTAAATGCTCCAACACTGGAAGTTTTTAAGAAGAGATTGGATAACCATCAGAGGTGAAAAACAGCAGGTTCTGACAGGTTCTGGAGAACCGGCAGCGGAAATTTTGAGTAGTTCAGAGAACCGGCAAATACCACTTCTGGCTGGCCCCCGAGTGGGGTGGGAATGGAGATTTTGCAATATCCTTCTCCCAGGAGTGGGGAGGGAAATGGAGATTTTGCAATATCCTTCCCCCAGGAGTGGGGAGGGAATGGGGATTCTGCAGTATCCTTCCCCTGGAGTGGGGTGGGAATGGGGATTTTGCAATATTCTTCCCCTGCCATGATCACCAAGCCACACCCACCAAGCCACACCACGCCCACAGAACCGGTAGTAAGAAAAATTGGATTTGACCACTGATAACCATCTGTCTGAAGTGGTGTAGGGTTTCCTGACTAAGCAGGTGGTTGGACTAGAATACCTCCAAGGTCCCTTCTGTTATTCCATTCCATTCCATTCCATTCCATTCCATTTTCTATTCTATTCTATTCTATTCTATTCTATTCTATTCTATTCTATTCTATTCTATTCCATATTTTCTATTCTATTCTATTCTATTCTATTCTATTCTATTCTATTCTATTCTATTCCATATTTTCTATTCTATTCTATTCTATTCTATTCTATTCTATTCTATTATTCTATTCCATTCCATTCCATTCCATTCCATATTTTCTATTCTATTCTATTCCATTCCATTCCATTCCATTCCATATTTTCTATGCTATGCTATGCTATGCTGCTATGCTATGCTATGCTATGCTATGCTATTATTCTATTCTATTCTATTCTATTCTATTCTATTCTATTCTATTCTATTCCATTCCATTCCATTTTCTATTCTATTCTATTCTATTCTATTCTATTCTATTCTATTCTATTCTATTCTATTCTATTCCATTTCATTCCATTCCATTCCATTCCATTCCATATTTTCTATTCTATTCTATTCTATTCTATTCCATTCCATTCCATTCCATTCCATATTTTCTATTCTATGCTATGCTATGCTATGCTATGCTATGCTATGCTATGCTATGCTATGCTATGCTATGCTATGCTATGCTATTATTCTATTCTATTCTATTCTATTCTATTCTATTCTATTCCATTCTATTCCATTCCATTCCATTCCATTCCATTCCATATTTTCTATTCTATTCTATTCCATTCCATTCCATTCCATTCCATATTTTCTATTCTATGCTATGCTATGCGATGCGATGCGATGCGATGCGATGCGATGCTATTATTCTATTCTATTCTATTCTATTCTATTCTATTCTATTCTATTCTATTCTATTCTATTCTATTCCATTCCATTTCATTCCATTCCATTCCATTCCATTTTCTATTCTATTCTATTCTATTCTATTCTATTCTATTCTATTCTATTCTATTCCATTTCATTCCATTCCATATTTTCTATTCTATTCTATTCTATTCTATTCTATTCTATTCTATTCTCTTTTCTATTCTATTCTATTCTATTCTATTCTATTCTATTCTATTCTATTCTATTCTATTCTATTCTATTCCATTCCATTCCATTCCATTCCATTCCATATTTTCTATTCTATTCTATTCTATTCTATTCTATTCTATTCCATTCCATTCCATTCCATTCCATTCCATTCCATATTTTCTATTCTATTGTCATTTGTAGGCTGTCATTTAACTTCCTTCTTGTCTGCCATCCAAGATGTTCCTTATTTGAAGAACCAGATTTTTTTAAGGAGGCAAAGCTGACCAGATCAGCTAATACGGTCCTCACAAACAGCTCCCAAAACATCCGTTTATACTGCACCTGTCAATAAAACCCTAATCTTAATTCTGGCCTATAACCACCTGGGGCTCCTCTATTAGAAGCTGGTGCCACATTGTCTATCTTCCAACTCTCTGGCACCGAGCCCGAGTTGAGGGACACATTTGCAAGTTGCATACTTTTGCCCGGAGGTCGAGTGGATGCCATCGGGACCCGATGATTTATTGCAGTTCTGTCTCTCAGGATGGCCTAAAATATCTTCTCTGGCTACTTTATAGTCGTTGTCGGGTTTCTCTTTGCAAAAAAGTCCATACCGGCTCCACTATCCTGCCCTATATATTGTGTGCGACGAAGACAGATGCAAATAATTCATACCGTTTCTTAAATCATCCATTTGAGGTCAAGAGCCGCGGTGGCACAGTGGTTAGAGTGCAGTACTGCACGGCTACTTCTGCTGACTGCTGGCTACCTGCAATTTGGCAGTTCGAATTTCACCAGGTTGACTCAGCCTTCCGTCCTTCCGAGGTCGGTAAAATGAGGACCCAGATTGTTGATGGCAATAGGCTGATTCTAAACCGTTTAGAGAGGGCTGTAAAAGCACTGTGAAGTGGTATATAAGTCTAAGTGGTAATGTTATCTAAGCCATAGTGGCGCAGTGGTTAGAAGGCAGTATCGCAGGGTAATTCTGCCGACTGCCAGTAGTTCGATCTTGACTGGCTCAAGATTGACTTAGTCTTCCATCCTTCCACGGTCGGTAAACTGAGGACCCAAATTGTTGGGGGCAATACATTGGCTAACTAAACCACTTAGAGAGGCCGGTAAAGAATATGAAGCTGTATAAAAGTCTATTGCTATTGTCATTTAAGGTGTGATGGCACAGTGGTTACAATGCAGTATTACAGGCAGACTCTGCCCACTGCCAGCAGTTCGATCCTGACCGGCTCAAGGTTGACTCAGCCTTCCATCATTCCGAGGTCAGTAAAATGAGGACCCAAATTGTTGGGGGCAATAGGCTGACTCTGTAAACCGCTTAGAGAGGGCTGTAAAACACTATAAAGTGGTATATAAGTCTAAGTGCTATTGCTATCTCAGACTTCTCTTTCCTATAGATTCTTCTCCCATGGAATCTGGTTTAACCCTACACTGAATCTCCTGAAACGTCTTGACTACATTCAGCTTTGTGGAGTCACTTTCTCCTAATGAACTGGGTCATGACTCCCCTTTTTTTTTCAGGTAATGAAATGGTTGTTAAGTGAAATGGTCATACGTCGAGGACTACATATATCTACATCTCGTTTGGAGAGCCGGCAGTGGGCTCCGTCAATGATGCACCTCGGTACCATCTTCTAATCACAATAATTTTAATCCAGATATTCACCTGCATTTTTGCAAGATGCGGTTTCCGCACAGGTAGTCCTCGACCTATGACCACAATTGAGCCCAAAATTTCTGTTGCTAAACGAAACATTTCTCCATTTTACGACTTTCCTTGCCACATTTCTTAGCTTGGCCCTCCCCTCTTCTTTATAGCAGCCCCTGAGATATTGAAATACTGCTATCATGTCTCCCCTTGTCCTTTTCATGAAACTAGACATACCCAGTTCCTGCAACTGTTCTTCATCTGTTTTAGCCTCCAGTCCCCTCATCATCTTTGTTGCTCTTCTCTGCACTCTTTCTAGAGTTTCCACATCTTTTTTACATCATGGTGACCAAAACTGAATGCTGTATTTCCAAGTGTGGAATGCCTTATTGAGGCATTATAAAGTGGTATTTCCCAACATCAACATCTTTTCATTGGATGACCAAAGTATTTGAGTTTCAGCTTCAGTAACCTAACCTTTCCCAGTTGCAATGGATGGCTGTGAAAGTTGGACCATAAGGAAGGCTGAGTGCCAAAGAATTGAGGCCTTTGAACTCTGGTGCTGGAGAAGACTCCTGCGAGTCCCTTGGACTGCAAGGCAATCAAACCGGTCAGTCCTAGAGGAGATCAACCCTGACTGCTCTTTAGAAGGCCAGATCCTGAAGATGAAACTCAAATATTTTGGCCACCTAATGAGAAGGAAGGACTCACTGGAGAAGAGCCTAATGCTGGGAACGATTGAGGGCAGAAGAAGAAGGGGACGGCAGAGAACGAGGTGGCTGGATGGAGTTATTGAAGCAGTCGGCGTGAGCTTAAATGGGCTCCAGAGGATGGTAGAGGGCAGGAAGGCCTGGAGGAACGTTGTCCATGGGGTCGCGATGGGTCGGACACGACTTCGCAACTGACAACAACAATCTCTCCTTCTAAGGGATGGTTTCCTTTAGGATCGACCATTTCTTTACCTACATTACAGGGACGTGTTTCAAAACCTGTCGCTACTGGTTCGCTCGTGGGCGTGGGCGGGCTCGCGCATGCACGCAATACTTCTGGTCCAGGCGAGTGGGTGGAGCCGCTACCGATTCCCCCGAACCGATGCGAACCGATAGCAACCCACCTCTGCTACATTATCCTTAAAGAACAATTGCGTTCTTGACGACAAGGCTGAAAATTATCCTCTGGGGAAATCCTACCTCCCACCCCCACCCCAGGCATCACACCTGTGGTTCAACTGCTCTTCGAGATTTGCTTCAGCCCCCCCCCTTTTAAAAAAGCTCCCCCCCCCATTCTTTAAGGTGGCAGGAAGTATCACAAAGCCGGACATGTTAGCTAACAAGTGGTCCAATATATATATATATATTGCCTGTGAGAAAAGAATGGCAAGAATGTGACTGGCCCAATGAGATTTCTGACCGATAATTAAATCTATACATTACAAGTAGCTTTTCCGTGAGGAAGAAGAGGGGGGGACCGGGGAGGGGAGAAAGAAACCCAAACTGGGGCTTTTAAATCAGAATAATCCTTTCTTAGAAATCGGAGCCAGCAGCTGAAATGATGCGTCATCCTATCGAAAGCTTAAAAGTTCCCCAGATGCTGAGCTCCACTCTCTGAGAAACGGGGAAGGTCAGGCTCAACCGATGTGAAATTTAGGAGACTAAATTTAGGAGGGAAAAAAGAAAACCCCCCAAAAGTGGAGACCCCAACATGGTAGGTCTTTTTTATTGCTCTTCTTCCTTCCTTCTATCATCCCTGGAGTGAAAATTTATCTTACGGGTAGTCCTCGACGTACGACCATAAATTGAGCCCAAAATTTATACTGTTCAGCGAGACGTTGGTTAAGTGAGTTTTCACCCATTTTACAACTTTTCTTGTCACGTTTGTTAAGTAAATCACCACGGTTGTTAAATTAGTAACATGGAGTGGAATGGAATGGAATGGAATGGAATGGAATGGAATGGAATAGAATAGAATAGAATAGAATAGAATAGAATAGAATAGAATAGAATAGAATAGAATAGAATAGAATAGAATAGAATAGAATAGAATAGAATAGAATAGAAAATATGGAATGGAATGGAATGGAATGGAATGGAATGGAATGGAATGGAATGGAATAGAATAGAATAGAATAGAATAGAATAGAATAGAATAGAATAGAATAGAATAGAATAGAATAGAAAATATGGGATGGGATGAGATGGGACGGGACGGAACGGAACGGAACGGAACGGAATGGAACGGAACAGAACAGAACAGAATAGAATAGAATAGAATAGAAAATATGGGAAGGGATGGGATGGGATGGGATGGGACAGAATTGAACAGAACAGAACAGAACAGAATAGAATAGAACAGAAAATATGGGATGGGATGGGATGGGATGGGATGGGATGGGATGGGATGGGATGGGATGGGACGGGACGGAACAGAACAGAACAGAACAGAACAGAACAGAACAGAAAATATGGGATGGGATGGGATGGGATGGGAATGGGACAGAACGGAACGGAACAGAACAGAACTGATGGGATGGGATGGGACGGGACGGGACGGAACAGAACAGAACAGAACAGAACAGAACAGAACAGAACAGTAAGTCCTCGACTTACAACCACAACTGAGCCCAAAATCTGCGCTGTTAAGGGAGACATCTGTTAAGCGAGTTTGATCCCATTTTTATGACCTTTCTTGCCACGGTTGTTAAGTGAATCACTGCAGTTGATGAGTTAGGGACACCGTTGTTAAGTGTATCTCGCTTCCCCATTGATTTTGCTGCTCAAAAGGTGATCCCATGACCTTGGGACACAGCAATGGTCGTAAGTATGAACCAATTGCCAAGCATCTGAATTTTGATCACATGGTCACGGGGATGCTTCAAATGTTGCAATTGTGAAAAATGGGTCGTAAGTCACTTTTTTCAGTGCCGTTGTAACTTTGAACGGTCACTAAATGAACAGAGGACTACCTGTATTCCTTACAAAAAGAGCTAAGTTCTCTTAAGAATTCTCTTAAGAATTAAGAGCCCTGGTGGCGCAGTGGTTAGAATGTGGTATTGCAGGCTGACTCTGCCCACTACCAGGAGTTCGATCCTGACCTGCTCAAAGTTGACTCAGCCTTCCATCCTTGCAAAGTCGGTAAAACGAGGACCCAGATTATTGCAGGCAATAGGCTGATTCTGTAAACCGCTTAGAGAGAGCTGTAAAACACTACGGGGGCCGTATGTGTTTTTAAGTGCTATTGCTATTAATTGAGAACAATTGAGCAATGGAACAACTTGCCTCCTGACGCTGTGGGTGGAGGTTTTCAAGAAAAGATTTGGACAACCATTTCTCCAACTCCAAGGTCTCCTGCGTTGGACAAGAGATTGGGACTAAAAGACCTCCAAGCAGGGGTGGGGCTGCTGGGGATTCGCAGGGGTTCGGGAGAACCTCTAGCTAAGATTCTGTGCAGTTCGGAGAACCCTCAAATCCCACTCCTGGCTGGCCACGCCCACCTGGCCCCACCCCTCCCAGGAGTCCCCACGCGGCCCATTTTGGATGCAGGTAAGTGCAGGGCGAATGTGGAGGCTCAGGGAGTGCGAAAAACGGGCCTACTGGAAGTTTTGGAAGGCTCGAAACGGGCCTGTTTCCAGCCTCCAGAGGGCCCCTGGAGCCTGGGGAAGCCGTTTATGCCCTCCCAGAGGCTTGAGGAAAGCCTCCATAGTCTGAGGAGAACAAAAACACCTCCCCACACACACACACACCATGGTGCAGGAGGCCGACTAGGCCACGCCCACTATGGCCATGCCCACCCAGCAACCGGACAGAGAACCCCTTGCTAAAATTTTTGAAGCCCAACCCTGCCTCCAAGGTCTCTTCCAGCCGAGTGATTCCATCTAATTGTATCTATAGTATCTTTCTTTTAAGCATGACCGGATATATGGAAGATATTAGAATGCAGGGGTGAAATCCAGCAGGTTCTGACAGGTTCTGGAGAACCGGTAGCGGAAATTTTGAGTAGTTCGGAGAACCGGTAGCGGAAATTTTGAGTAGTTCAGAGAACCGGTAAATACTACCTCTGGCTGTCCCCAGAACGGGGTGGGAATGGAGATTTTGCAACATTCTTCCCCCAGGAGTGGGGAGGGAATGGGGATTTTGCAGTATCCTTCAATGGAATGGGGTGGGAATATTATTATTATTATTATTATTATTATTATTATTATTATTATTATTATTATTATTATTATTTTATTTCTATACCGCCCTTCTCCCGAAGGACTCAGGGTGGTGTACAGCCTAATTAAAAGCACAAAGACAAACAAAATTTAAAAATAATTAAAATGATTAAATAATTGGCTCAATTATAAAACCCCCAAATTTAAAATCCCACATTTAAAACTAATTAAAATTAAAATTAAAATTTTAATTTTAAAAGGAGTGGGGTGGGAATGGGGATTTTGCAGTATCCTTCCCCTGGAGCGGGGTGGGAATGGAGATTTTGCAGTATCCTTCCCCTGGAGCGGGGTGGGAATGGAGATTTTGCGGTATCCTTCCCCTGCCATGCCCACCATGCTACATCCACAGAACTGGTAGTAAAAAAAAAAATTGGATTTCACCACTGTTAGAATGCCAAGAATGGAAGGAACCCAAGATTTTGGAGAAGAATGAGTTGGACCTTGGCAAAGACAAGCTGAGGATTGACACAATGCCAGCCTTTGCCCGGCTGCAAAAGGCAACTTAGAAAAAAAAAAAAAGCCAAATAACCAACCTTTTAAGAAACACACCATAGGATAGTAGTGAACATACCATAGTAATAGTGAAAATGAATGACTATACCTGTATTTAGGGATATGATTTGTTTTGAAAAGTTATGTTATAGTGAAGATGAATGATTTACTTATATCTAGGGACATGATTTGTCTTGAAAAGTCATATTAAGTAATGTTAATATTAAGTAATGTTATGTTTGAATTGTTATGGGCTACTGACCAAACTTTCATTTTTGTTTTGAAGTATATTAACACTAAAGTTATATTTCAAGGAATGCTTTGGTGAAAAATTCATATGGATGTAAAAGTTATGGACAGTGTAGATCATTTAATATCAGTTTATGGGTTAGAAGAAGGATATTACTTAAACGCTTACATTTTGTTTTAAATTACATTAATACTATATTAATAAATGTTTTGTTGAAGAATAAATATAAACTTGTGGGTTATAAGGAAAATATAAGTGGTGCAAGGGTTGAGGGAAGGTTTTTACAATATTTTTTATAGATATCAAATAGTGAAGATGTCATTTGATTATACGTAGTGGATTTGTAGAGAATAAGATGAACAAGTTTATGCAAAGTTATTAAGTAAGGAATGTTTTCAGGAAGAATCAATATAAGTTTATGGGGTAAAAAGTAAAAGTAAGGTTTTTACAATATAATTTATTTGAGATTGGTTAAAATATTTTGTTAATGTGTTAATATATGTAAGGGTTGGAGATGTGATGGTTAATTGTAATTGGGCTTTGATTGGCTTAAGATGAAATTTTTAACTGTTTTTAAATGTTTTAAACGTTTTTAATTGGTAAATGAGTTTTAATTGGGCCAAATTTATATATCTTTAAATTGTTTTTAATATTTGTTCTGCATGTTTTTTAATCTGGCTGTACACCGCCCTGAGTCCTCAGGGAGAAGGGCGGTATAGAAATCCAATATAAAATAAAAATAAATAAAAATTGTGCAATGCTGGAAGAAAGAAGACTTGTTTATTATTGAAGATCGGACAAGAACGAAGTTGGATTGATTATTTTCAAGCAATAATTGGCTTAAATAGTTATATTCGGATATGAACAAGGGGAGTTAAAGTGCAAAAGGGAGATAAACCTATAGATAGGTTTTTTTTTTCATATGTTTGTTAAATGCTATATCCTGTATTTGCTCTGGGAAGTCGGGGGCGGGAGGGTTGGGGCAAGAGAAAATATGTGTAAAATTTTTTAAAACTTTTCAATAAAAAAAGAAAAGAAAAAAGAAACACACCAGTGCACTATTCAACTGTGGGTGGTTTTTCCAGGCACGGCTTTGCCAGCCTAGCTGAGTACGTTTAATGCTACTAATCCTGCTTGGATTATAAACCAGGAGAAAGGCAGCCTTTGGGGAAGAGATGGATGTTTTCCTTTGCCCAGTCAAGCAAACTCTCCAACTTGGATGAGTTGAGTCTGTCCCACAAAGCCAGAAAATTAGACAGCAGCTGAAACTCTCCGGCCCTAATGAGTTTTGGTTGACTGATAAGGGAGATAAGAGATAAGCAGATTACGATAAATCCATTAATAAATCCACAGGCATTTATGCCTGGCTAAGTGAAACAGCCGTAATCCGGTTCTATCACCTTTGGATAGATTATCTAAAAGCCAATTAAAACTGCCCCTCTCTTCTTTGTCATTTGGAACTATTCCTAAAGTTGGTATTTTATTTTATTTATTTATTTATTTTGTTCAACATATTGGTCAGGTCGTTTCTCAAAATTCTCTCTTACGCCAATACCTCTGAAGTCAGGCTTTTGAAAGCAAACCTTCCCTTAATGTTAGTTCTGTTTTTTTTAATTTTTACACTAGTACTCTGGCTATAAAACATAAGCCCTCTCAACAAATGTTCTCTGTGTATGGAAATCAACGTATTCTTCCTTGAGCTTCTGCCCAAATGGGCAGCACAGAAAGAGGATGAGAGAATAACAGAGTTGGAAGGGATCCTCGGAGGTCTTCTAGTCCAACCCTCTGCTAACGCAGGAAACCCTACAACAATTCAGTCAAATGGTTGTCCAATCTCTTCTTAAAAACATCCAGTGTTGGAGCATTCACAACTTCTAGAGTCAAGTTGTTCCACTGATTACTTGTTTCAACTGTCAGAAAATTTCTCCTTTAGTTCTAGGTTGCTTCTCTCCTTGATTGGTTTCCATCCGTTGCTTCTTCTCCTGCCTTCAGGTGCTTTAGAGCAAGGGTCACCAACCTTTCGGACCTCAGAGACCCCTAAATTCATAATTTTAAATCCCGCGGACCACTAATAGGATCTGCCAAATGATCAGCTCTGTGGGCGTGGCAAGGTGGTCATGTGACTAGGTGGGCGTGGCCAACTCAATGTCACTCACGTCGAAGGGCGCCTTGGCAGCTTCTACTCGCTACTCCTCGCCTGCCCGCCTGGGCTCCTTAGGGCCCCAACAGGAAGCAGTTGCTGGAGCTAAGCAGCCACCATGAGAAAGAGTTGGCAAAACAGCTCAGTTCAAATTGGATCTGACCCAGAAGGAGGCTCAGCAGAAGCACCTCACTGAGGACTAGGAGCATAGGCTTTCCAAGCAGAGAGAAGACCTGCGGGAGTGCACGGCCAGGTATCGGCGCCTGGAGGCTCAGTGGGCTGAGATGGTCAGCCAGTTCTAGGCCATGATGCAGTCCCACTGGAACGAGGCCCTCCGGCTCTTCGTCACCAGCGGCACTTCTCTCCAGCCTTCACCCAAAGCCCCATACCGGGAGGCTGAAGCAGACCCCAAGTCAGAATTTCTGCCCCCCTCCGACCCACACAAAAAGACCCCGAAGGGGGAGACTCTCTGCAGCAACAGAAACGTTCATTGCACGTATCCGGCTCAGGGGCCGTAGTTTGAGGACCCCTGATTTAGTGCAATATAAAAAAATGCAAATAATTTTTCTGCGGACCACCAAAATTTTCTCATGGACCACCAGTTGGTGACCACTGCTTTCGAGAACAGATTGACCTCCTCTTCTTTATGGCCGCCCCTCAAATATTGGAACACTGCTGTCCTGTCACTTTCTCTTCACTCGACTAGACATACCCAATTCCTGCTACTGTTCTTCATATGTTTTGGCCTCCAGCCCTCTAATCATCTTTGTTGCTCTTCTCTGCATTCTTTCCAGAATCTTAACATCTTTTTTTTATATATAATGGGGTGACCAAAACTATTCCAGGTGTGGTCTTCCTAAAGTTACAAAAGGTTGTCCAGTCTCTTCTTAAAAATTTCTAGTGTTGGAGCCCCCACAACTTCTCGAGGCAAACCGTTCCGTTGGTTCCTGGTTCTCACTGTCAGGAAATTCCTCCTTAGTTCTAGGTTCTCCTTGATTACTTTCCATCCGTTGCTTCTTATCCTGCCCTCAGGTGCTTTGGAGAATAGGTTGACCCAGGAGAGGGCTTCAAAAATTTTAGCAAGCGGTTCTCCGCCCAGTTGCTGGGTGGGTGTGGCCATGGTGGGTGTGGCCTAGTTGGCCTCCTGCACCATGGCGGGGGGGGGAGGGCATTTTTGCCCTCCCTGGGCTCCAGAGGCTTCCTTCGAGCCTCTTGGAGGGCAAAAACGACCTCCCCAGGCTCTGGAGGCCCTCTGGAGGCCGGAAACTGGGCCTGTTTCCGGCCTTTGTGAACTTCCGGTAGGCCTGTTTTTTGTCCTCCCCGAGCCTCCGTGTGCATCCTGCACTTACCTGCATCCAAAACGGGCTGTATGGGGCGGGGCAGGGTGGGCGGGGCCAGCCAGGAGTGGGATTTGGAGGTTCTCCGAACTGCACAGAATCTTAGCTAGAGGTTCTCCCAAACCCCTACGAACCCCCAGCAGCCCCACCCCTGGGCTGACTCCCTCTTCTTTGGGGCAGCCCCTTAGATATTGAAACACTGTTCTCATGTCACCCCTAGTCCTTCTTGTCGTGTGCTGGCATTCAAGGCTGGCCATGGTAGGATGTCTTTGGATGGATCTGCTTGTCATGTCCCGTTAGTACACGGCGGCTCCTGATCTCTCCTGCTTCACAGCTCATCACCCCCCTCCCTTGGCGGAAGGAGGGGAGCAGAGTCAGCCCCATAGCTGGGGCCAGCCAGCTGAGGCTCCCTCACAGCTACGCAATTAACGGTCCAGCTGGCAGAGGCCAGGAGCTCCCTGGCTGAGGAGCTTTTATGTACAATACGAGGCTTACAAATCGTCCCAAGCTTCTCTTCCACTTTATTCGTCTTCCACTGAAAGTCCTCTTTTCTTTTCTTTCTTTCTTTCTTTCTTTCTTTCTTTCTTTCTTTCTTTCTTTCTTTTTTAAAAGCCCAAGGAAATAACTGACTTTTTTATTATTATTACTTTATAGATCACCCTGGAATTCTTTCAGGCTGAAAAGGCAGCCCTAAATGTTTTAAATGAATGAACGATGGCCCCCTCCGACCTACACAAAAAGACCCCGAAGAGGGAGACTCTCTGCAGCAACGCAAACGTTCATTGCACGTATCTGGCCCAGGTGCCGTAGTTTGAGGACTCCTGATTTAGTGCAAAATAAAAAATGCAAATAATTTTTCTGCGGACCACCAAAATTTCCTCATGGACCACCAGCGGTCCACGGACCACCAGTTGGTGACCACTGTTCTCATCCAACACCCCACTGAGGTAGGAGACCGTATACCAAATGGTTGCAGAAAAAAAATGCTTTGAAAAGCCTCTGACGATCCCAGCTGAGCCGCGCGATCATCAGAGGCTTTTTTTTTTTTTTAACTTTTAAAAGCATTTTTTCGCCGGAAGAGGTTGAAGAAAAAATGCTTTTAAAAGTAAAAAAAAAGAAAAAAAAAGCCTCTGATGATCGTGCGGCTCAGCTGGGCATGGTGTAGGGAGGGCGCAGGGATTTTTGCTACCGGTTCTCCGAACCACCCACCACCATCGCTACCGGATTGGGCGATCCGGTCTGAACCGGGAGCATTTCACCCCTGATCTAAGCGTAGTACATAAAATTATCTGCCACAATGTCCTACCTGTCAATGACTACTCCAGCTTCAACCGCAACGATATACAAGCACACAGTAGATGCAAACTCAACGTAAACCGCTCCAAATTCGATTGCAGAAAATACGACTTCAGCAACAGTGGTCAATGCCTGGAATGCACTATCTGATTCTGTGGTTTCTTCCCCAAACCCCCAAAACTTTAACCTTAGACTGTCTACTGTGGACCTCACCCCGTTCCTAAGAGGTCTGCAAGGGGCGTGCATAAGCACACCAGCGTGCCTAACTGAACCCATTTATTCATATCCGTTTCCTGTATTCATAATCAAGTTTATACTTATATCTGTTATCTTATACATGCTTGACAAAATAAAAAATAAATAAAAATATTTTTTTAAAAAAAACCCTCGGGGGGGTCGCTTTCCAGCCCAATCGAGCCCGAGTTTATTCCCCTCTGGAGCAGAAGGAACTTCTCTGGCACTAATGAGGAGTTTGGTATTTGAAACTATTCCCGATGGAGCAACAGCTGCAGGAAGAGAAGAGAAGAGAATGGCTTGAGCCCCTGAACAGCTGGAGCTGAAGAATTGGGGGAGGGGTGTTCCAAAGTTCCCATGAGCAAGCCGTTTTGGCACTTCCACCCCAGCCCCCACCCGGGTGCCTCTGGCAGGAAGCACACAACGGGCCCATTATCAGCTGCTCCCTCTTACTCACCGGTTGCAATTAATCTGAAATATATCCTAGGGCCACTCATCAGGTAAACTCATCGGTTGATCTCAACGGAAACTGTCAGAAAAGGGGAGGGGAGAGGGGAGAGGGGAAGGAAAGAGAAGAAGAGAAGTGAAGAGAAGAGAAGATGGAAGGGAAGGGAAAAGGAGAGGAGAGGAGAGGAGAGGAGAGGAGAGGAGAGGAGAGGAGAGGAGAGGAGAGGAGAGAAGAGAAGAGAAGAGAAGAGAAGAGAAGAGAAGAGAAGAGAAGAGAAGAGAAGAGGGAAGGGAAGGGAAGGGAACAGAAGAGAAGAGAAGAGAAGAGAAGAGAAGGGAAGGGAAGGGAAGGGAAGGGAAGATGAAAGGGAAGCGAAGGAAAGAAGAGAAGAGAAGAGAAGAGAAGAGAAGAGAAGAGAAGAGAAGAGAAGAGAAGATGGAAGGGAAGGGAAGGGAAGGGAAGGGAAGGGAAGGGAAGGGAAGGGAAGAGAAGAGAAGAGAAGAGAAGAGAAGAGAAGAGAAGAGAAGAGAAGAGAAGAGAAGAGAAGAGAAGAGAAGAGAAGATGAAAGGGAAGGGAAGACAAGACAAGACAAGACAAGACAAGACAAGACAAGACAAGACAAGACAAGACAAGACAAGACAAGACAAGACAAGACAAGACAAGACAAGAAACAATAGAATTGGAAGGGATTTAGGAGGTCTTCTCAAGCAGAAGACCTTATACCAGGGGTGTCAAACTCAACTTCATTGAGGGCCACATCAGGGTTGTGTTTGACCTGGGGGGACATGTGTGTGTGTGAACAGGTTGAGCATGGTCAGCTTGGCGTCATTTGTGTTGGGGGCACCTGTGGTGGCCTGAGCGCTCTGCCAGTGAAAACAGGCTCCCGAGCTCCGTTTTCGGCTGGGATGGCCTCCTGCAACCCTCTGCAGGAGTTCAGGAGGGGCGTGCGTGGCCCTCCCAAGCTCTGTTTTCACTGGCAGAGGCACCGTGGGCTGGTCCTTCGCTGTTTCCAGAGTGGGCCCATGGGCCAGTTCTAAGCACTCCAGGGCGGGCCCCTACTACCCTACTTACGGGACCGCCTACTACCATCAACAGCCTCCCACCGACCAGTACACTCCCACAGAGAGGGGCTCCTCCAGGTGCCGTCGGCCAAACAATGTCGGCTGTCGGCCCCTAAGGGGAGAGCCTTCTCTGTGGGGGCACCGACGATCTGGAATGAGCTCCCCCCAGAGATACGGAGGATTCCGGATCTGCGCACCTTCCGCCGCGAGTTGAAGACGCTTTTATTTCATCAAGCTGGCCTCGCCTAAATCTTCTCCCTTTTAAGTGTAAATTTTAAATTTTTAATGTATTTTAAAATATGGGTATCTTAAATTATGGGTATTAATTCAGCCAAATTTATTTAATTCATTTTATTCGATTTTAAATTTTGTATATCTATGTGTTTTATTTCATGGCTGTGCACCGCCCTGAGTCCTTCGGGAGTAGGGCGGTATAGAAATTCAATAATAAATAAATAAATAAATAAAAGTGGCTGTCCAGTCTCTTCTTAAAAGTCTCCAGTGATGGAGCATCCACAGCTTCTGAAGGCAAGCCGTTCCACTGATCCAAACCCCTTTTAGGGTTCAATCCACCCATTTTTTGGGGGGAAAACTCTACAGAGTTTACCTAAGATGTAGATGAAGACCCTTCCCCTTCCCAATGCAGGGTGGGGCAGCTTCCACCCTAGAACCTTTCGCGTGGTGGAGGAATTGCTCTTCCACAGGAAGATACTTCAGGTTGTAGAGATATCACATCCCGGAGTGGGGCGGGGGGAAAGAAATCCACCCCACTTTGTCTCCTCTGCTATTCCTCCTGAGCTGTCCCAGTCAGGAGTGCTATTCAGCCGGTTCTGACAGGTTCTGGAGAACCGGTAGCGGAAATTTTGAGTGGTTCGGAGAACTGGCAAATACCACCTCTGGTTGGGAATGGGGATTTTGCAGTATCCTTCCCTTTGGAGTGGGGTGGAATGGAGATTTTGCAGTATCCTTCCCCTGGAGTGGGGAGGGAATGGGGATTTTGCTGTATCCTTCCCCTGGAGCGGGGAGGGAATGGGGATTTTTGCAGTATCCTTCCCCCTGGAGTGGGGTGGGAATGGAGATTTTGTATTATCCTTCCCCTGCCACACCCGCCAAGCCACACCACGCCCACCAAGCCACGCCCACAGAACCGGTAGTAAAAAAAAAATTGAATTCCAACCACACAGTCAACGTCTAGCAAGCTCAGAAGGCTGTTTCCACGAGGAGAGTATCTGACAGACCGGAAAAGTTCACAGTTCTCAAAGTTATAAAACGATCTTCCGAAGCGGTGAATCTTTCAAGAGCTCCTGAAGTTCATTTCTAAATACGGTTAGACTTCCTTATTTGGCGTCCCTCACACAGAGCCGGGATCCCCACTTGAATGGACAGGGCAGCCAGCCTGATCCAAATGCAGAGAGACAGCCAGGAGCTCCCAGACGCCCTCGGCTAATTTGTGTGCTCCGGAACAAAAGAAAAAATACCAAGCTATCCTGGGTTGGCCAAAATAGCTCCTTTTAAATCAGGGATGTCTAAAGTAACCGCCTCTGCAAGAATGTTTATGGATTCTCAGTCATCCAGGTTTTGTCCCAAAGGTGTTTTTTTTTTTCAAAAGGAAAACTGGACTTTTCTTGGTTTTTCCTTGAAGATGTTTTGGTTCTCATCCAAGAAGCTTCTTCAGGTTTTCATGAGGCAACTGGACTTTTCTTGGTTTTTCCTTGAAGACATTTCGCTACTCATCCAAGCCGTTTCTTCAGGTTTTCAAGAGGAAACTGGACTTTTCTTGGTTTTTCCTTGAAGACGTTTCACTTCTCATCCAAGAAGCTTCTTCAGATTTTCATGAGGCAACTGGACTTTCCTTGGTTTTTCTCTGAAGATGTTTCGCTTCTCATCCAAGACGTTTCTTCGGGTTTTCAAGAGGAAATTGGACTTTCCTTGGTTTTTCCTTGAAGATGTTTCGCTTCTCATCCAAGAAGTTTCTTCAGATTTTCATGAGGCAACTGGACTTTTCTTGGTTTTTCCTTGAAGATGTTTCGGTTCTCATCCAAGAAGCTTCTTCAGATTTTCATGAGGCAACTGGACTTTTCTTGGTTTTTCTCTGGAGATGTTTCGCTTCTCATCCAAGAAGCTTCTTCAGATTTTCATGAGGCAACTGGACTTTCCTTGGTTTTTCTCTGAAGATGTTTCGCTTCTCATCCAAGAAGCTTCTTCAGATTTTCATGAGGCAACTGGACTTTTCTTGGTTTTTCTCTGGAGATGTTTCGCTTCTCATCCAAGACGTTTCTTCGGGTTTTCAAGAGGAAATTGGACTTTCCTTGGTTTTTCCTTGAAGATGTTTCGCTTCTCATCCAAGAAGTTTCTTCAGATTTTCATGAGGCAACTGGACTTTTCTTGGTTTTTCCTTGAAGATGTTTCACTTCTCATCCAAGAAGCTTCTTCAGATTTTCATGAGGCAACTGGACTTTCTTGGTTTTTCCTTGAAGACGTTTTGCTTCTCATCCAAGAAGCTTCTTCAGGTTTTCATGAGGCAACTGGACTTTTCTTGGTTTTTCCTTGAAGATGTTTCGCTTCTCATCCAAGAAGTTTCTTCAGATTTTCAAGAGAAAACTGGACTTTCTTGGTTTTTCCCTGAAGACGTTTCGGTTCTCATCCAAGAAGCTTCTTCAGGTTTTCATGAGGCAACTGGACTTTCTTGGTTTTTCCTTGAAGACGTTTCGCTTCTCATCCAAGAAGCTTCTTCAGGTTTTCATGAGGCAACTGGACTTTTCTTGGTTTTTCCCTGAAGATGTTTTGCTTCTCATCCAAGACGTTTCTTCAGGTTTTCAAGAGAAAACTAGACTTTCTTGGTTTTTCCCTAAAGACGTTTCGGTTCTCATCCAAGAAGCTTCTTCAGGTTTTCATGAGGCAACTGGACTTTTCTTGGTTTTTCCTTGAAGATGTTTTGGTTCTCATCCAAGAAGCTTCTTCAGGTTTTCATGAGGCAACTGGACTTTTCTTGGTTTTTCCTTGAAGATGTTTCGCTTCTCATCCAAGAAGCTTCTTCAGGTTTTCATGAGGCAACTGGACTTTTCTTGGTTTTTCCTTGAAGATGTTTTGGTTCTCATCCAAGAAGCTTCTTCAGGTTTTCATGAGGCAACTGGACTTTCTTGGTTTTTCCTTGAAGACGTTTCGCTTCTCATCCAAGAAGCTTCTTCAGGTTTTCATGAGGCAACTGGACTTTTCTTGGTTTTTCTCTGGAGATGTTTTGCTTCTCATCCAAGACGTTTCTTCAGGTTTTCAAGAGAAAACTGGACTTTCTTGGTTTTTCCCTGAAGACGTTTCGCTTCTCATCCAAGAAGCTTCTTCAGTTCCGACTGAAGAAGCTTCTTGGATGAGAAGCGAAACGTCTTCAAGGAAAAACCAAGGAAGTCCAGTTGCCTTTTGAGAAAGCACCTTTGAGACCTCTGCAAGAACAGTTCCTTCAGGACTGAAATTTGCTGTCTGCGCCAGCTACTCTCCATGTTCCCAGCTAACACGTTCAATGAGTTAGAACTATAAAAGAAGCCAGAGCAGATAGAAGGAAGGAGTGACGATTATCTAGGTCCGTGATGGCAAACCTGTGGCACGCAGCACTCTCTCTAATGACACGCGAGCCATCACAGCAGCTCAGCTGTGCCACGCATGCACGCGTGTCTCCTGCTGGCCAGCTGTTCTTCGGGTCTCTGCCACGCATGTGTGGGGGTGGGGCATGTGCGGGGGGCACATGCACATACACGAGGGCATGTGTGGGTGTGCATGCATGCATAGGGGGCAGGCGGTATGCGTGGAGGGCACGCACAGGGAGCACGCGTGCATGCCCAGAGGGCAGGGTGTGTGCAGGGGGCCGTGTGTGCATTGCATTTTGCGGGTTCGGGCACACGCACGCACATTCGCGCACGCACACACTTTGGGCACTCGGTCCAGAAAAGGTTAGCCATCACTGATCTAGGTCATTTTTTTTTTTTTAATTTGATTTATATGCCGCCCTTCTCCGGAGACTCAGGGCGGTTTACAATATGCTCAGCAATAGCCTTCATCCGTTTGTATATTTATACAAAGTCAGCTTATTGCCCCCACAAACTGGGTCCTCAATTTACCTACCTTAGAAAGGATGGAAGGCTGAGTCAACCTTGAGCCTTGGCGAGATTCGAACCTGCAGTAATTGCAGGCAGCTGGTCTTAATAACCAGCTTAATAACAGGGTGCCTTAGACCACTGTACTACCAAGGCTCTTTAGCAGATGCTGCTGGAGGAAGAATCAGAGGCAGAAACTGGGAGAGCCACGAGCGAGGGGATCCACCCAGCGCCAGAAGAACAGGAGAGGAGTAGCCCTCTTTGGCTGCAACCAAAGAAGAATATGCCAAAAACTCAGCCCTGGCCTCCCAATGGTGGCAGGGTGGACTCCGTAAATTTCAGTTGCCGGAGAACCAGGCCCGAGTGTGTCAAGGGGAGAAGCTGTGAACATTCCTGAGTCTGTAGATAAGGAAGCGTGGGTGGAGGAAGTCACTAGCAGCAAAGCAACTTGCACATAAAGCAGTCTTCTAAGCAAGATGGTCGGCGTACGAGTTTAGTAAATAAATCGAATAAATCAAAGTCTTAGAATTTTAAGTTATTCTCATTTTAACTCAAGTATAAGTGAGTTCAGCTGGTATTATAGAAAACACAGAATAGAACATAGAATAGAGTTGGAAGCAGTGGTGAAATGTAAAATTTGTTACTACCGGTTCTGTGGGCGTGGCTTGGTGGGGGGGGGTTTAATATGACTGAGTGGGCGTGGCCATTTTTTTTTTTTTTTTTTTTTTTACTGTTAAAAGCATTTTTTCTACAACCTCTTCGGCTGAAGAGGTTATTAAAAAATGCTTTTAAAAGCCTCTGACGATCCCAGCTGACTTGCCTGATCGGCAGAGTTTTTGCCCTCCGCAGCCCCCAGGAGCACTCTGCAGGCCTCCCCAACCCTCTGCACATCCCGTTTTTGGGAGGCCTGCGGAGTGCTCCTGGGGGCTGGGGAGGGCAAACTTTTTTTTTAAAAAAAAAAAAACTTTATTGTTAAAACAAAAGTTAAAACAAAACTTTTTTTTCTTGTTTACCTCTTCGAAATCTTGGTGCGTCTTATACTCCGGTGCGTTTTATAGTCCGAAAAATACGGTAAGTAGAAACACTTCTGTACACTAACTTTTTCTATGCACACTTTGCACTATACTCGCATAGTTATAAACAGTATTATTTTCACTCATGAGTGGTGTGAGTGTGACTGTCCCACTTCTTTCCGATCTGTTCCCACCCTCCAACCCAGGAACCCCAGAAAGAGGCTTCTGCTTTTGAAGAAATCATGAACCTATTAGACCATTTAATATACTTCAGGAAAGCAAATGCAATTTGAAAAAATAATAATAATAACAACCAGGACTTGATGGGATGGCTCCTGTGATTAAGAATACAGAATTATGACCAAAAGTTGGGAATGCTCCAACACTATAGTTTTTAAGAAGAGATTGGACAAGCATTTGTATGAAATGGTTAACAGCGATGTCCAGTGCACATTTTGGATTAGAGAGACATGGATTTTAGCAAACTCAGAACAATAATGATAAGTAGGTTCTTATAGCTGGAGAAAGTAATGGGAAGAGCAGCCTAAAATCAGGAGCTGTTATTTATTCTTTTTTTTTTTTTTTAAAGAAGGTACTAAAAGGACAATCAGGAAAGGGGGAAAACATCGCTTAGTGAATTTCTGAAACAAAAGAAAGGACTTTCTAAGCCACGGAAAGTAGGAAAAGTCAAGAAGGGCAAATATACACAATCCATAACAGCCGAGATGCTGTCAGAAAGGATAACGGTGAGAATAAATTGAGGCTGGTAAGGAGGCCGAGAACACAGTCCAAGCACTTCTTCAGTTACGTTGAAAATAAAAGGAAGAGGGGTGGAAAAATTCACAGGGCAGCCACTTCGTGAACACAGCGACACTTCTAAACAGGCAACAAACAAAGGGAAAAAAGGCAGAGGGATCCAGGATTACAGGTGTTTCACCAGGTAACGCTGAAGAAAAGAGAGGAAAGCAAAGAATTGAAGGCTGTTGTGGCCCGCCAGCGGCCTGCGCGGATCGTGGCTGATCCCGACGACGAGGAGGCTGATGTGGGGTCGCGCCAGCAGCCTGTATAGCCGGCGCTCGCGTCGGACAGCGAGGAGGCTGAAGAGGATGTGGTGCCAGAGGCAGAGACTCAGACAGGGCCTTCAGAACTTCCAGAGGCTCCTTCAAGTGGAGAGAGCGAAGTGGAGGAGCCTCTCCTCAATGCTCGAGCACGCAGGGCTGCCAGAAGGCAGGTGTGGCTACTCAGGAGGAGGAGGTCTCCTCGAGAGTAAGGTTTGAGAATAATTGGCCACTCCCTTAGCCTATTTAAATCGCACACAGTTAGTAATTTCTTGCTGGAAACAACGTCTAATTATTACAGAGCATTTTGGAGAGTGAGTGTCCTATCGTATCTTGTTTTCTGGGCTGGTTGCCAACCTTTGCCGGACTTTGTTTATTCTTCGTACGTTATAACTTTGATAAGGATCATTGGTGTGTGTCACAATCTTTGGGAATCCGGAGCTAGGGCAGAACAAAAGCCGAGTCTAAGAGAAGTAAGAGAACTGAGGGAAGGCGGGTTTTTTTTCAGTCTGAGTGAGTTAATCTTCAAGAGCAACGAACTCTATCCTAGATAAGTATCCGTTGATCATCTAGGCAAATTTTTCACCCACACAATCAAGCAAATCACCGGAATATAAACTGACAGCAAACAGCACTCCTTACTACCCTGTTTCCCCCCAAATAAGATATCCCTGATAATAAGTCCAATCAGGCTTTTGAGCACATGGTAATTTAAGTACTTATTTTAGGGTTAAAAAAATATATAAGACAGGGACTTATTTTCGGGGAAACATGGTAGCACTGATGATGTTACCTATTTAGGATAATGAAACATCTGCAAGAAAACAACCAAGCTCAGAGAGCACCAAGGACCCAATTCAAAAACTAAAAAGAATTTAAGGAGTCCTTGGTGCACTCTGAGCTTGGCTGTTTTCTTGCAGATGTTTCGTTACCAAATCTAACAAAAAAAGAAAAAAAACAGAGTTGGAAATCCCAAAAGTGCTTTTTTCAAGAGGCAACTGGATTTTCTGGATTTTTTTGGAAGATGTTTCTCTTCTCATCCAAGCTTCTTCAGCTTCCCCTCCATCCAGTCAGAGCTGAAGAAGCTTCCCGGATGAGAAGCGAAAGGTCTTCCAAGAAAAACCAGAAAGTCCAGTTGCCTCTTGAAAAAAAAGCACCTTTGGGACAACCATGGCCTGGATGACTGAGAATCTCCATAGACATACTTGGAAGGGACCTTGGAGGTCTTCTAGTCCAACCCCTTGCTCAAGCAGGAGATCCTATACCCTTCCAGACAAACAGCTGTCCAGTCTGGTGATGTTATTACCTAGGGATCTTGGAGTCCTAGTGGACAACCATTTAAATAGGAGCCAGCCCTGAGTCTTTGGAGAAAGGCGGCATACAAATTGAAATAATAATAATAATAATAATAATAATAATAATAATAATAATAATAATAATAATAATAATAATAATATGCTGCAGCTGCCAAAAAAACCAACACAGTTCTAGGCGGCATAAACAGAGGGATAGACTCAAGATCACGTGAAGTGTTAATACCACTTTATAATGCCTTGGTAAGGCCACACATGGAATACGGCATCCAGTTTTGGTCACCACGATGTAAAAAGGATGTGGAGACTCTAGAAAGAGTTCAGAGAAGAGCAACAAAGATGATGAGGGGACTGGAGGCTAAAATATCTGAAGAACGGTTGCTGGAACTGGGTATGTCTAGTTTAATGAAAAGAAGGACTAGGGGAGACATGATAGCAGTGTTCCAATATCTCAGGGGCTGCCACAAAGAAGAGGGAGTCAAGCTATTGTCCAAAGCACCTGAGGAATGGGTTCAAACTGAGGAAGGAAAGGGTGGAAACTAATCAAGGAGAGAAGCAACTTAGAACTAAGGAGAAATTTCCTGACTGTTAGAACAATTAATCAATGGAACAACTTGCCTGCAGAAGTTGTGAATGATCCAACACTGGAAGTTTCTAAGAAGATGTTGGATAATCATTTGTCTGAAGTGGTGCAGGGTTTCCTGCCTAAGCAGGGGGTTGGACTAGAAGACCTCCAAGGTCCCTTCCAACTCTGTTACTCTATTCGATTCTATTTTAGTCTGAGGACCGTGTTTCCCCAAAAATACGACCCCATCTTATATTTTTTTGAACCCTGAAATAAGCGCTTGGCCTTATTGCCATGCGCTCAAAAGCCCGATTGGGCTTATTATCAGGGGATGTCTTATTTTGGGGGAAACAGGGTAATAAAACATCTGCTAGAAAACAACCAAGCTCAGAGAGCACCAAGGAGCCCTCCTTTCAACCCTGAGCTACGAATATTCTCCCTTCCCCCCCCTCCCTTTGGCTTCTTTTGGTCCCCTGAAATGTGGGGCAAAGATTATCTGGATGCTGCTTAAAGAGTGCTCTGCATATAAATGCGGTGTGGAAGCTTATTCTTGGTTTAAAAACAGACAATAAACCCCCGGGACTTCTGTTCACCATGAATGGGGAATTGGAGACAGATAGTTTCCTCAGACTGAACGCCAGACCCATATGAAGCCCCCTCTGTTAATTCAACAACCCCACAAAAAGAAGATGGCAAAAAACGCACAAAAAAAAAAAAATCCCAGCGTGAAACTTGGCCTGCGTGCAACATCCTTTTATGCCTGCTAGGAGGATGAAAAATTCTGCCACGGACAGAGCAGGGAGGGGTCAGCCGATCTCCTCAGACAAGACAGACGGTCGAGAGCTGTCGGTGGGTCGCAGAGTTTTTCTCCGTTAAACCGCCCCTCCCTCCCTCCCTCCCCCCCCCTCTTGGAAATTCACACCTCTGACACCCAGCTTTTCCAGCTGTTCAAAATCCTCGACCCAGAGAAAGGGGGGCCCCTGTATTGGGAAAGACTGTAACCGATGCTTTTCGCTGAAGGTGGGCGTCTTTCAACAGATTGCCTGCAAGGGGAAGAGGACGATGGAGAAGGAGGGAAGAGACTGGCGGCCACAGCCGGGCTCTGAAATAACCCAGCTGAGGCTGGGGCCCTTTTTAAAGATCGGGTCTCGTTAAATACGGTCACTCATGCTCTCGTTACTTCCTGCCTGGACTACTGCAATGCTCTCTACATGGGGCTCCCGTTGAGGAGCACCCGGAGGCTCCAGCTGGTCCAGAACGCGGCCGCGCAGGTGGTTATGGGAGCGGCGTGGCGCTCCCGTGTGACCCCCCTCCTGCACGAGCTGCACTGGCTCCCGGTGGTCTTCCGGGTGTGCTTCAAGGTTTTGGTTATCACCTTTAGAGCACTCCATGGCATTGGACCGGGGTATTTACAAGACCGCCTCTTGCTACCAATAGCCCCTACCAGTACGCTCCCGTAGAGAGGGGCTTCTCAGGGTGCCATCGGCCAAACAGTGTCGACTGGTGGCCCCCAGGGGGAGAGCCTTCTCTGTGGGGGCACCTACCATCTGGAATGGGCTCCCCCCAGAGATACGGAGGATCCCGGATCTGCGCACATTTCGTCGTGCTCTCAAAACGTTTTTATTTCAGCAGGCTGGCCTGGCCTAACTCTCCTTTTTTAAATTTTTAATTCGTTTGATTTTATAAATTGGGTGTTTTAATCTGTGTTTTGGCCAAAATATTTAATAATTTTAAGGGACTTTTAATGTTTGTATTAGCTGTATTTTATCTTGGCTGTTCACTGCCCTGAGTCCTCCGGGAGTAAGGCGGTATAGAAATTTGATTATTAATAATAATAATAATAATGACTCTCTGCAATTCAGAGGTGGGATTCACTTACCTTCCCTACCGTTAGCAAATGGGAGCGTTGTGCGCCCACATGCTTGCGAACCAATGCAATGCATGCGGCTTTCTGTGCATGAGTAGTAGTCGTACATTATGTCCGGGTGGGTGGGGGGAACCTCCCGCAGTCGCCGCTACCGGTTCGTGCAAACCGGACAGAACCGGCTGAATCCCACCACTGTTGCAATTCCCATCTAATTCCTTCCCGTGTCCAGCAACATCTGCAATTTTCCCTCTCTGCTGTTTTTTTTCCAGGAGGCAATTGGACTTTTTTCTTTTGGAGACGTTTCGCTTCTCATCCCAGAAGCTTCTTCAGCTCTGACTGGATGGTGGGGAGTGGAAGGATTTATATTCCCTCCATTTATATTCCTTTATTCCTTTATATTCCTATATTCCTTCCTTTTAGAGGATGCAAATGACCAGCTGTCTGCAAGGAATAATAAATCCTTCCATTTCCCCCGCTATCCTGTCAGAGCTGAAGAAGCTTCTTGGATGAGAAGCGAAATGTCTTCAAAAGAAAAAAGCAAGGAAGTCCAGTTGCCTCCTGAAAAAAGCACCTTTGGGACAACCATGACCTGGAGGACTGAGAATCTCTACAGACTTCCCTCTCTGCGTTTCTCCTAAAAGCGCCACAACTGAGCAAGAATTCCCTGGATATTCTCCCCTCTTCGTGCCCTCCGGGCAGGAGAGGGACGATGCTGGCTGGAGAAGCCAAGCAGAAAGTCACCTGCACTGACCAGCAGAAGGAGCAACCTTCCTTGTGTCTAGTGCAGGGGTCGGCAACCTTAAACACTCAAACAGCCACAAAGGTCCTAACCGGAAGCCCCCGTTCAATTCTGGAGCTGACCGGAAGTCCAGTTCCCCCACCATAGTCTCCTCCTAGCGCGACGTCCTTTATCTCAGCCAACCGGAAGTCCGGTTTCCCCACACACACACACACACACACACACGCACCATAGAGTCTCCTCCTAGCACGGCATCCTTTTTCCTCTACCTGTCCTAACCAAAAGCCCTATCAATTGTGCAGCCAATCAGAAAACCTGCCCCTTGCCATAAAGTCTCCTCCTGGCGCGCTGTGCTTTCCCCCCGAATCAGAAGCTCCTCTCAAAATTATGGCACCGACCGGCAACAGGGAGCTACAGCAGAGGGAAGAAAGAGCCACATGTGGCTCCAGAGCCACGGGTTGCCGACTTCTGGTCTAGGGCATTCCTCGACTTACAACCGTTTAGTGACCGTTCGAAGTTAAAACGGCACTGAAAAAAGGGATTTATGATGGTTTTTCATACTTAAGACCAGGGATGGGTTTCACTTACCTTTACCACCGGTTCGCTGCACACATGCACGGTCCGTGCATGCTCCCGGCCTTCTCCACATGCACTTTTGCTCAGACATGCGCTTCACATCAGAAATGTGGAGAGGAACGTCGTAAAAATGGGGTAAAACTCACTTCACAAATGCCTCCCTTAACAATGGCATAAATTTTGGGCTCAATTGGGGTCGTAAGTTGAGGATCGCCCGCATAAATCTTTCCATTCCCCACCGTTCAAGACAGAACGGAAGAAGCGGCTTGGATGAGAAGTGAAACAGTTTCAAGAAAGAAAGAAAGAAACATTAAAAGTCCAGCGTTTTGGGAGGTTTTTTTGGAAACCAAGAGAGTCCAGTGCTTTTTTTGGAAATACATCTTCGGGATAACCTTTCTTGTGATTTTTAAAGAAGGGAATCCAACGGGGGGGGGGTTCAATGCTACACAGCAGAGATGCACCCTCAAACTGGGAAGGGGTCAGAGCCCCCAACAGTTCCTGCACCCAAACCAGTGGTGAAATCCAATTTTTTTTACTACTGGTTCTGTGGATGTGGCTTGGTGGGTGTGGCAGGGGAAGGATACTGCAAAATCCCCATTCCCTCCCCACTCCTGGGGAAAGGATATTGCAAAATCTCCATTCCCACCCCACTCCTGGGGAAAGGATATTGCAAAATCTCCATTCCCACCCCACTCTGCGGCCAGCCAGAGGTGGTATTTGCCGGTTCTCCAAACTACTCAAAATTTCCACTACCGGTTCTCCAAACTGCTCAAATTTTCTGCTACCGGTTCGCCAGAACCTGTCAGAACCTGCTGGATTTCACCCCGACCCAAACCTACAAATGCACCCCTTAAAAATAGCAAATACGGGAACATACCTCCTGCAATGTCACTTCTGGGTCTCCAGCTGGATGGAGTTTGTCGACGGGCTGTAGTTTTTCTCTCTTTCTCCTGCAACACAACAGCCACACACAAAATATATTTTTTTAAAAAAAAGTTTCTTTCTTTTTTTTTTTTTACAAACATATCAAATCAGTGAGTGAACAGTGTTCTGGCCTAGGCTTCCTGATATAGTAAAAAGCACACAATTAGTCCCCAAAATCCCTTTTTTTAATTTAACGGCTGTGAATTCCTTTCATTCACAGCACGTGCTGAATCATCCAGAGTTTATAAATAGTCCAACAGAAGTCTGCCACAGTCCTTCGGATAAGGCTGGTAAACACCCACCTTTATCTTCTTTGACACGCTGCCAAAGACCTAATTGGCAATTATCTTGGCAAGGCCACGGAAACACAGAGTCAAAAACGGAGCTTCAAAGTACAAACTGACACCATCCACAACGTTGCTCTCCTGCAAAGGGCCCACGTGCCTTTGCTCCTCTTTTAAACCTTATGGGAGGGGCCAATCATCTCCAGGCCTTACTCCTGAGTCGTTCTTTTTGCTTTAGCTGCTCTTGCCTTCTGGCAGCTCTGCGCATGTGCGCACTAGGAACAGGCTCCTCCTGTTCCTCTGCCTCTCTGCTGTCAGCCTCTGGAGGCTCCGAAGTCTGCACATCACTCCCCGATGGCCCTGGCCCCATCTCTGCCTCCGACGCAGAGCCCACGTCCGGGCCTTCTCCTGACTCCAGGACTGGTCCATTTTCCTCCCCCGGCTTATCACTGTCCGACTCCGCTGCCACCTCTGCAGGTTGCTGGCGGACCACAACAGATATATATCTATGGAGATTCTCAATCATCCAGGTCAAATTTGTCCCCAAAATGCCTTTTTTTCCAAAATGTCTGGATCTCAAAATGATTGTTGAGCAGCCCCGGCTCAAGCCGGAACCCCAAATTACTCTTCTGGACAGCCAGGAATGGAGTTTTGCAAAATTTGCAAAATTGAGTTTGGGTAAAAAGTGTAGAAAAAGAGGAAGGCTATTCCCCCCTCTTTGTCCCAACTTTCTTGGGTTTTATATCTTGGAAGCTTCTTGGATGAGAAGCGAGGCGTTTCCAAAGGAAAATAAAAATCAAGGAAGTCCAGTTGCCTTTTGGGAAAAGCATGTTTGGGACGAAGAGGAGGTTAGCCTTCCTCTTTTTCTACACTTTTTACCCAAACTCAATTTTGCAAATTTTGCAAAAGTCCATCCTTGGCTGTCAGGAGAATAATTTGGAGTTCCGGTTCGAGCCGGGGCTGCGTAAGAATCAATAAAAATGAGATCCAGACAGCTGTAAGGAAATAAATTTATTCCTAAAAGCAAAACAGTTTGCTTTTTTGGGGGCAGCTGCAGAGAAATGAGATACAGTGACAGACTTTTATAGGTAGAGCTGTTTGAGGCCGTGGAAGTGTTTAAGTGCTGATTCAAGGGTGATACTTGAGGTGTGTGTGTGTGTGTGTGTGTGTGTAGGTAGGCTTGTTCTTGTGAACGTGCAGTTCCGTTGGAAGACCTAATTTCATTAACTCTATTTGAGTTTGCAGACCTTCTCCTTTGATATGTGGATTGGGTCTGGATCAGGGGTGGGTTCTAACCGGCTTTACTACTGGTTCTCTTTGTCCGCGCGCTTCGCTCGCGATCGCCTCTTCGGTCACGCGTTTTGCATGCGATCGCCGTGCACATGCTCGCTTTGCTCGGCTGGGCGCCAAACTTGCACTTTGCGCAAGCGCATTGCAAATCTGCCCAGCTGAGAGATGCGGCAATCCGCTCTGCCGCACCTCTCAGCTGGGCGAAAAAATAAGAAATATAAGGTCGGCATAACAGCGGGGCGGGCGGGAGGGCCCAGCTCCCGAAGACAGAGAACCGGTTCGGTGACGTCATATCGTCACCGCTACCAGCTCTCGCGAAGCGGTGTGAACCAAGAGCAACCCACCACTGGTCTGGATAACTTATTTGGTGGGTTTGAGGAAGTTTGGCTAAAGGATTTCGGCCCCTGCCTACCGTTTGCTATTTTTGCTGGATTAATTTAGTTTCAGCTTGACTGTACAATTATCTAGCGGAGACGCCGATTTCTGGGACCATTGTGGATTCTATTCGTGCTCCAAGGGAAGATGGAAAACAATCTAAAGGATAAAATATATTTTGGGATGGAAAAACTTCTCACATGCCTCTGGAGGTCAGGACTGCAGGAAGCATCTTGAAAATGGAGATAAAAATGAAACCAGAAACTTTTTCTCTTGGGGTTAATGGAAAAAGAATTGGGGGGAACAAATTGGAACTTTGTTATTATTATATGTTGACCGCAAAAAGACTATTCGCTGCGGTTCCTAATGCCAGCACACACACATGGATGGACAGAAAATGGGGAGTGGGGGGGGTGGCAGGGGGGTGGCAGCCTGGGGAGGCCGCGCCAAAGGCTGGCCACCGTTTCGAACCCTGCTATTAGGCCCTGTGAAACAGCCTCTTTTGAAGCCTCTGACCAGGCCTTCGATAGTCAGCCGGCTGAAATAGAAAACTCATCAATTCCCCCCGGGGGTCTCGGGATGCCTGGCGGACTTCCATAAATATGAAATAGTGCAAATGTTGACGTGACAGCTTTGCCTACATTTTTGTTCCCGTTGTTTCAAGCCCCGGATTTGTCTCCGCTGCCATCTAGTGTGCGATTTGGCCATTTGTATTTGGAGGGGAGAGAGGGAGGAAATAAATCAAGTTTTCCTAACCTCGCTTTACAGGGGAAGCCTTATTTTATTTTATTTGGGATTTGATTTGGGATTATGGGAGCGACGTGGCGCTCCCATGTAACTCCTCTCCTGCGCGAGCTGCACTGGCTCCCGGTGGTCTTCCGGGTGCACTTTAAGGTGTTGGTTCTCATCTTTAAAGCACTCCATGGCTTAGGGCCAGGGTACTTACGAGACCGCCTGCTGCTACCGATAACCTCCCACCGGCCAATACGCTCTCACAGAGAGGGCCTCCTCAGGGTGCCATCGGTCAAGCAATGTCGGCTGGCGGCCCCCAGGGGGAGAGCCTTCTCTGTGGGGGCACCCGTCCTGTGGAATGAGCTACCTCCTGGAATACGACTGATCCCGGACCTCCAGACCTTCCGTAAGGCCCTGAAGACTTATTTATTCCACCAAACCGGCTTAGCCTAAATGATTTTTTAATGGGTTTTTTAAATTTTATAGACTCGGGGTTTTAAATTGGGAGGCCGATTGATTTAATCTCTTTTAATTATCTTAACTTTTGTATTGTATGTATTTTAATTTTGGCTGTTCACCGCCCTGAGTCCCTTTTGGGAGAAGGGCGGTATACAAATTAAATTAAAATAAAATAAATAAAAATAAATAAATAAAATTTATTTAGGAAATGTATATTGCCGCCTATTCACACAAGGCAACTCAAGGCGGTCTTACAAGAATATCAAAACCTGATAGAAAAACAATAAAACGAATAAAAGAGAGAATCATATAAGGAATTAATAAAATACTTTAATAAAATAATATGATATAACATTATTTTATATATTAGTTAATATTATATCATATTAATATTTAAGGCTGTCAAACGATGCTTTCCGTTGGTGAGGAACTTAACAATCACAGAAGTGATAGAGAGCACCGCAAGCGAATTGGGTCAAATTCCTAGAAAGCTAAGCAGGATTGGGGCCAGAGGTGGGATTCAGCCGGTTCGGAACAGTTCAGGCGAACCAGTAGTTGTGACTTGCCCACCCCAGCACCATGTCATTCTATATAGCTGCATTTTTTAATCTGTGTGCATGCGTGCAAGCACGCGTGTGATCAAAGCGCATGCACAAAAGGCCGCACGCATCCGCGGAAGGCGCGCACGCGCTCACGTTATTAGTGTTCCGGCGAACCGGTTGTTAAATTATGCGAAGCCCACCTCTGATTGGGTCTGATTAGAATTTGGATGGCAGATGAAAGATAACTACGGGAAGCAGGAGAAGGGAGGCGTGTTGTGAGGATGAAGGGTAGAAAGCTGTAAATGAGAGAAATCAGATAAGAGGAGACCTGCAAAAAAAAATGGAGATAAGAGCAAGATTGTGCATGATGCATGTTCAGAAAACTAGAACAGAACAGAACAGAAAATATGGGATGGGATGGGATGGGACGGGACGGGACGGGACAGGACGGGACGGGACGGGACGGGACGGGACGGGACAGGACGGGACGGGACGGGACGGGACAGAATGGATGGAACAGAATGGAACAAACAGAACAGAACGGAATAGAAAATATGGAATCGAATGGAATAGAAAATATGGAATGGAGTGGGATGGGATGGGAGGGGAGGGGAGGGGACGGGACGGGACAGAATGGAATGGATGGAACAGAATGGAAAAAACAGAACAGAACAGAATAGAAAATATGGAATGGAGTGGGATGGGATGGGATGGGATGGGATGGGACGGGACGGGATGGGACGGGACGGGACGGGACGGGATGGGACGGGACGGGACAGAATGGATGGAACAGAATGGAACAAACAGAACAGAACGGAATAGAAAATATGGAATCGAATGGAATAGAAAATATGGAATGGAGTGGGATGGGATGGGAGGGGAGGGGAGGGGACGGGACGGGACAGAATGGAATGGATGGAACAGAATGGAAAAAACAGAACAGAACAGAATAGAAAATATGGAATGGAATGGAATAGAAAATATGGAATGGAGTGGGATGGGATGGGATGGGATGGGATGGGATGGGATGGGATGGGATGGGATGGGATGGGATGGGACGGGACGGGACGGGACAGAATGGATGGAACAGAATGGAACAAACAGAACAGAACGGAATAGAAAATATGGAATCGAATGGAATAGAAAATATGGAATGGAGTGGGATGGGATGGGATGGGATGGGATGGGACGGGACGGGACGGGATGGGACAGAATGGATGGAACAGAATGGAGCAAACAGTACAGAACAGAATAGAAAATATGGAATGGAATGGACAGGAACAGAACGGAACGGAATAGGTTTATTGGCCAAGTGTGATTGGACACACGAGGAATTTGTCTCCTTGATCTCCTGAAATGTGGTCAAAGACAACAAGGACATCAGAATTAAAAGACGCAGAGAAAATGCAGAGTGGAATTTCGTGTCTAAACCAGACTCATACTTGTATCATGTCACCGTTCCCAAATTTAGGACAGCTTTATCCTTAGCTGGATTTAATGTTCCCCCCACAGCTGTCCTGGAACGGAAATATAGGAAAACCCCATACGAAACCTTATACTGCCCTTGTAGTATGGATGCTATAGAAACCACAAGCCGTTTTTCTGTATTGCCGCTTATACAGGGACATTCACCACCAGTTGATTAGTTCTCTTTTATTTAAATTTCTGGGGCACTCCAATAGATTTTAACAGCACTACCTGTGACCGAATAAAGATAAATTAATTTCGCTAAAAGTAGCAACATTAGGTATAAGCTTCACCCACCAATGGTTGCTAACAGAAGCCAACATGGGTTTGTCAAAAACAGATCATGCCAAACAAATCGTATTTCATTCTTTGACAAAGCGACTAAATTACTAAATTAGGGCACCAATGAAACGCGGTGGACATAATCAGAGGTGGATTTCAGCAGGTTCTGACCAGTTCTGGAGAACCGGTAGTGGAAATTTTGAGTAGTTCAGAGAACCGGCAAATACCACCTCTGACTGGCCCCGCCCCCATCTATTCTCTGCCTCCGGAGTCCCAGCTGATTGGGAGGAAATGGGGATTTTGCAGTAACCTTCCCCTGGAGTGGGGAGGGAATGGAGATTTTACAGTATCCTTCCCCTGCCACGCCCACCAAGACATGCCCACCAAGACACGCCACGTCCACCAAGCCACACCCACAGAACTGGTAGTAAAAAAAAATTTGAAACCCACCACTGGACATAATATATCTGGATTTTAGCAAGGCATTCGACAAAATAGATCACAACTTTCTTCTTGGTAAACTAGAAAAATGTGGGATAGACAGCATCGCCACCAGATGGATTTGTAACTGGCTGACAAACTGCACTCGATGTGTAATCTTTAATGGAACTACATTACATGGAGAGAAGTAAGCAGTGGGGTACCAGAAGGTTCCGTTTTAGGCCCAGTATTCTTCAATATCTTTGTAAACCATGTAAATGAGGGAATAAAAGAAGAACTCATCAAATTTGCAAATAACACTAAAATGGCAAGAATGGCTAACGCCCCAGAAGATAGGCTGAATATCCAGATGGATCTCAACAGACTAGAATACTGGGCCTTATCCAACAAAATAGAATTCAAAGTAGAGAAAACTAAAGTCTTACACTTAGACAAGAAAAAAACAAAAGTACAGGTAGGTGAAACCTGACTCAACGATAGTGTTGTGGCTCCATTACCGGAGCCTGTGTCATCGGCAGGAGAGGACTCCGAGAGTGAAGGAGAGGAGTTGGCAAGGCCTCCCTCTCCAGGACCCTCCTCTTTGGCAATGCCTTCGGTGTCCGCCGAAAGGCAAGAGATAGGGCCGGGGCCAAGCACGTCCACGCAGCCACAGGTGGACAGTGTTGAGGGTAATGAGTCTTGGCTGGATCCACGTCAGCGTCGCAGAGATAAGCGCGCGCAACAGAAGAAAAGGCGTGCCCGAGATTAGGCTGAGTCACTGGATCACACCCCACAGGATATAAAAGGGAGCGTGGTGGCCAGTCAAACCTTGCGACGAACAAAGCTGAAAGCTTCCACGCCATTCTGCATTGCCGGACTTTTTGCTATAGACTTTGCTGGATTATCTCTGGACTTGATTGACTCCGTAATTATTGAGCTGTTTCTTTTGATGTACCAGGAGTGGGGAGAAGTTATCTCTCCTCTTCGTAAATAATAAACTCTTGGCAGGCAGCCACTAGGTTGTTGCCAAGTTCCGTTATCATAAGGAAAAGGATTTTGCCGGCTGGTTTGGTCTTTAACTCTTGAACGTCTGTTGGTGTGTGTGCGTGTGGTTGGGGACAGAACGTGTGCGCGTGTGGTTGGGAGAGGGATCTTGGAATCCTAGTAGACAATCATTTAAATAAGAGCTAGCAGTATGCAGCAGCAGCCAAACAAGGCAATGGAATCTCAGGATACATTAACAGAGGGATAAAATCAAGATCATGTGAAGTACTACTACTGCTCTATAAAGTCTTAGTAAGACCACACCTGGAATACTGCATCTAGCTCAGACTGCCCAAGGAGCTGCTGATACAGTTCGACAAAGGAATTACCGTCATCTGCACCTCTATAACGGTCTGATTGGGCACTGCAACCAAACAAGGCAGACACAGACTTCAACGGATAGTTAGAACTGCAGAAAACACAATGGCTACCAACCAGTAGTGGGTTCCACTTACCTTCGCAAACCAGTTCGGAATTGGGAGTGCGTGCGTGCATTTACTTTGCTTGCACGCAGTGCTGCGCATGCGTGATGACGTCCGGGCGCGTGGGCGGAGCCTCCCACCGCCATCACTACCGGTTTGCCCGAACCGGAGCGAACCGGTAGAAACCTATCACTGCTACCAACCTGCTTTCGATTGGGGACCTGTATACTGCACGAGCCAGAAAGAGGTCTGTGAAAATATCGATAGACCCCTCACATTCTGGACATAAACTGCTTCAACTTCTTCTCTCAAGCCGACGCTATAGGGCAGTGATGGGTAACCTTTTTGCCGTCACGTGCCAAAAGCGAAGGGAAGGCGGGGGGTCACGCGCACATGTGCCCACACCCATAATTCAATGTACCCCACCCCCACACACATCTGCGCACGGTTTCCCTGCTCCCCCTGCTTTTGGCACGCGATGGCACGGTGGGCCTGGTAGGCCCGTTTTTAGCCCTCCCCAGGCTCCAGAGGCTTTCTTGGAGCCTGGGGAGGACAAAAACAGCCTTCCCCACTCCCCTGGAGGCCCTCCAGAGGCCAGAAACGGCCCATTTGCTGACTTCCGATGGGACTGGAAGACCCATTTTTCGCTCTCCCCAAACTCCAGAGCCTTTCTAGGAGCCTGGGGAGGGTGAAAACGGCCTTTCCCACCCCACCCCCACGGAGGCCCTCTGGAGGCCTGAAACAGCTTGTTTCCTGACTTCTGGTGGGCCTGGAAGGCCCGAAAAATCAGCTGCCCGGTGTGCACATGCGCACTGGAGCTAAGCTAGGGCAACACTCGCGTGCCCACTGATATGGCTCCGCATGCCACCCGTGGCACACGTGCCATAGGTTCGCCATCGCAGCTATAGGCCATTGCATGCCAGAACAACTAGACACAAGGGCAGTTTTTCCCACCATTCCATCACTCTGTCAAACAACAAATTCCCACAACACTGTCAAACTATCTAGTAAGGCTGTATTACCATTATTCTCCTCATCTTTCCTATTACTTATCTCCTTATCTTCTTATGACTATTAACCTTGTTGCTTCTGCCTTATGATTTATATTGTTTTATTTAGTATCCTAGTATGATTTATGTTGATTGTCTATTTAGCGTCCTATGGCTACCGCTAAGTGTTGTAACTTATGATTTATGATGAATGTATTTTTACGATGACCACGATTTATCACTTGTTGCTTGCATGTACAATGAGAGCTTATGCACCGGAGACAAATTCCCTGGTGTGTCCAATCACACTTGGCCAATGAAGAATTTTATGTTCTATGTTTTGGTCCCCACAATCTAAAAAATAGGTTGAGATTTTGGAAAAAGTGCAGAGAAGAGCAACAAAGATGATTAGGGGAGGATTGGAGGCTAAAACATATGAAGAACGGTTGCAGGAATTGGGGATGTCTAGTCTAGAGAAAAGAAGGACTAGGGGTGACATGATAACAGTGTTCCAATATTTGAGGGGCTGCCACAAAGAAGAGGGAGTCCAGCTATTCTCCAAACCACCAGAAGGCAAAACAAGAAGCAATGGATGGAAACTACTCGAGAGTCTTGTTTTGAAAGTGGGTGAAGAGGCAAAACATGGTTTGGGGCAGAGGTAGTATTCAGCCGGTTCGGATCGATTCTCCCGAACCGGTAGAATAAATTGCTGTTCTATTTAGGGATGTTTTTGAGGCTGGGCGCATGCACCAAAGGTGCGAACCCGAGCAAAGCACATGCGCAGAAGGCCGGGGGCAGGTGCGGAAGGCAGGTGCGTGCCTGAACCAGCACACTCACGCATGAAGCAAGCGTGTGCACGAGCGGTGAACCGGTAGCAACATAATGTGCAACCCACCGCTGGTTTGGGGGAAATGAAGACAAGAGTCAGGAAACAATGCAGGAATGTTGTACAGTTCTGTGCAGGCATGACAGTGGGATGTCCAAGAACAGAAACGAAGCAAATGTAAAAAATAATGTCCAAGAAGAAATTGAAAAGGAGGAATATGCAGATGTTGAAAAAAAATAACAAAGCTACAGGTGTAAACGATATAATAAACGCTTGTAAAGATATGAACATGGTTTACTTCCGGGTGCGATTCCGGGTGCGATTCAAGGTGTTGGTTACCACCTTTAAAGCGCTCCATGGCATAGGACCCGGGTACCTTCGAGACCGTCTAATAATAATAATAATAATAATTATTATTATTATTATTATTATTATTATTATTATTATTACTACTACTACTACTACTACTACTACTACTACTACTACTACTACTTTTGGAATGGCTGTGTAACCGCTTTCACACATGTGTGTAAAGATTGCATCCTTACCCAAGAACTGGAAGAACGACTGGTAAGGAAAGGAAGAAGAGTGAATGCAAAATCGGGCATGGATCATTTTGCTGAAGGTGTCCAGGAAGTGACTGGCAGAATTCTGCTGAAAGGAAACCACAAAAAGCCCATTTGCAAAATGCAGTGCATTGTACACTGGCCAGAGGTGGGGTTTCCTTCAGAAGCCAATGAGAAATGACAGAATGGGAGAAAGAACACTGACTGTTATGTATCTTGATTTAGGGATAAGTGTGCAATAAAATGTGCAGGCTTCGAATTATGGAACGCAATGCACGAATACCGGGCTGAACATTGCTTCATGAATGCTACCAGACTTGGCTACATGGCAGTAAACAGAATAACACAGGTGGAAGGAACCTTGGAGGTCTTCTAGTCCAGCCCCCTGCTGAAGCAGGAGACCTTATAGCAGTGTTGTCGAACCTTTTCGGCACTGAGTGCCGAAACGTGACCGCGCGTGCGCATTCAGAGGAGCACCGGAAGAGCAACTCCCCGGTGCATATGTGTGGGAGCTCCAGAAACTGGAAGAGCAGTTCTCCAGTGTGCCTGCACACGCCGGGAAGCTGAGGTTCTAGTTTCCGGTGTGCGCATATGTGCCGGTCATCTGCTATTCCGGTTTCTGGCATGCATGGGTACACAGTTGGCCGGCCCGCATGAATGCACTGGAAACCGGAAACTCAGCTTCCCAGCATGCACATGTGCGCCAGGGAGCTGCTCTTCCAGTTTCCCATGCTTCCGGTTTCCCACGCCACAATCCGGAAGAGCAACAGGCGATGGCTGGCGTGCCTGGAGAGATGGCTCTGTTTGTTTGTTTGTTTGTTTGTTTGTTTGTTTTGTTTTATTAGATTTATATACCGCCCTACTCCTGAAGGACTCAGGGCGGTGAACAGGCACAAAATAAAATACATAGATACAAAAGTTAAAAGACATAATTAAAACCAGATTAAATAATTTAGCCCGAGACAATTAAAAAATCCCAATAATTTAAAACAGATTAAAATTTCAATTTAAAAGAATTTTAAAACAGGGGAGAAAATTAGGCCAGGCCGGCTTGCTGGAATAGGAGAGTCTTAAGAGCACGGCGGAAAGTGCATAGATCCGGGATCCTCCGTATCTCCGGGGGGAGCTCGTTTCAGATAGTAGGTGCCCCCACAGAGAAGGCTCTCCCCCTGGGGGCCGCCAGTCGACATTGTTTAGCTGACGGCACCCAGAGGAGCCCCTCTCTATGAGAGCGTACCGGCCGGTGGGAGGCTGCTTGTGGTAGTAGGTGGTCCCGTAAATAACCAGGTCCTAAGCCATGGAGCGCTCTAAAGGTGGTGACCAAAACCTTGAAGCGCACCCGGAAGACCACTGGGAGCCAGTGCAGCTCGTGCAGGAGAGGTGTCACACGGGAAGTAGCATGCACGGGCTCTACATGCTACTTCCAGCAAGCGTGCCATAGGTTGGCCATCACGGCCCTCTAGTATAGGGTTCCGGAACCTAGAGTTCACTGCGTTATCTTACATACACCACACCTATAACCCAGAAGCCTTGACTCTTTTTAACTTTCCCAAGTTGAAAAGCATGCTGAACGCAAACTTGGACCTTTCAATAAAAACGTTGTTTGTATCATTGAAAGCTCTGTTGTTGTGTTTTTCTTTTAAGACAAAAGATGTTAACGTATGAGTTGTTGTTGTTTTCCTAAACGAAAACCTCAGTATTCAGCAGTAGTGGGTTTCAAAAAAATTTATTACCGGTTCTGTGGGCGGGCTTGGTGGGCGTGGCATGGCTTGGTGGGCGTGGCTTGGTGGGCATGGCAGGGGAAGGTTACTGGAAAATCCCCATTTCCTCCCGATCAGCTGGGACTCGGGAGGCGGAGAATAGATGGGGGTGGGGCCAATCAGAATTTTTACTACCAGTTCTCCGAACTACTCAAAATTTCCGCTACCGGTTCTCCAGAAGTGGTCAGAACCTGCTGAAACCCATCTCTGGTATTCAGGTTAAATTGCCATGTTGGCACTTTGTGATAAATAAGTAGGTTGCAGTTTGGGCACTCAGCCTCTAAACAGTTTGCCATCACTGGAGCCCTGGTAGCGCAGCAGACTAAAGCACTGTTATTGCTGCTTGCAATTACTGCAAGTTCAAATCTCACCAGGCTCAAGGTCAACTCAGCCTTCCATCCTTTCTAAGGTAGGTAAAATGAGGACCCAGATTGTGGGGGCAATAAGCTGACTTTGTATAAATATACAAAAGTATGAAGGCTATTGCTTAACGCATTGTAAGCCGCCCTGAGTCTTCGGAGAAGGGCGGCATATATATCAAATTAAAAAAAAAAACCTGCCCTGTACAGTTACAGACAAATGCTATCCAATCTCTTCTTGAAAAACTCCAGTGATGGAGCACCCACCAACTTCTGGAGCAGAGGTAGTATTCAACCGGTTCGGACTGGTTTGGGCGAACCGGTTGTAGTGACCTGCGGGTGGCCTGGCGCTATGCCGTCCTACTTAGGCACGTTTTCAAGCCGCACGCATATGTGCAAGCCACGCGTGCAAGCCGCCCGCATGTGCAGAAGGCCATGAGCTTGCACAGAAGTGGCGCGTACGCTCACATTTGCGAACTGGTAAGGAAAGTAAGTGATTGCCACGCCTGTTCTGGAGGCAAGTCTTTCCACCAGTTTATTGTTCTCACCATCCGGAAATTTCTCCTTAGTTCTAGGTCGCATCTCTCCTTGATTTGTTTCCATCCGTCGCTCCTTGTCCTCCTGCCTTCCGTGCGCGGAATAAACTCGGCGCAAGAATAAACAGAATGCTTAATGACTGGTACAGGGTGTCAGTGCGAGAACCTACGAGGTCCTCTTGGCTGTTTCATGTATTTATGATGTACGTGGAAAAGATGCTGATGGTGACAGAAGCAGCATGTTGGGTAGGGATTTGAATGTGCGCGTAACTGACACCGTTGCAGTTGGCGAGAGCGGAAAGATTTGCAGCCCACGTTACGGACCCTAGGATGGAAAGAGGAGCGAGGACCTGAATATGAATGGGAAAGGAAGTGGAGGAGATTCTCAAAAAATAGGTGGGGAAAAGACCATTCGGAATTGATGTAGTATGGAGATCATTAAAACACGGCTGTGTGCCAGATGGTAAACAGGGGACTGCTTACAGGAGTGGGATGGATATAAATTATTTTTAGCGAACCTGTGTTTTACCTTATTCTCTTCTCCGATTTCTTTTGCTTACTAGTCCTTTACTACGGGTTGCATAATACGTGTTGCTTTAAAAGGACTCTGTGATGCGTAGATAAGTAGTAATAATGGAAAGGATTAATTCAATGGGGCTTTAAATCTACTCCTGATAAATTTGGGGACACTGTCTGTCCTGTCCTCATTTTCCAATTTTTTTTCCCCGTCATAAATTCATCCAACCTTCATCATTCATCTCCTAACATTGTTTTTTTCCTTCAAGGTCTTTTGTACATTTTCAACTATGGATACGGGTAGTCCTCGACTTACAACCGTTCATTTAGTGACCATTCAAAGTCGCAATGGCACAGAAAACCGTTGTAGCATCCCCACACCAATTTTGATCGTGCGGTCAAAATTCAGAGGCTGGGTTCGTATTTATGACCGTGGCGGCGTCCCAAGGTCACGTCATCCCCTTTAGCGACTGTCTGACCCACAAACTCAATGGGGAAGCCTGATTCACTTAACAACCGGGTTACTAATTTATCAACAGCAGTGTTACACTTAACAACCGAGGCAAAGGAAGTCGTAAAATGGGGCAAAAAAACTTCACTTAACGAATGTCTCACTTAACAACAGAAAATTCGGGCTCGATGGTGGTCGCAAGTCAAGGATTACCTGTGTATTGATTCCTTTCCCTTGTGTGTAATGCTCTACTGTAATTGTTACTTAAAAAGACTGAAACTGCAGATTGTGCATTTCAGAGTGTAAGGCGACAAATTCCTCAGAAATGTCGAAGCTACTCAGAAGTTATGTTTCTCTGATTTTTAAGCTACACTCAGCAGCGGGAACGCAGAGGAGGCTTTCGTGATTAAACAAGGTTTGACGGCTGCGTTTCCTGAAATTTTCTCCTCCTTTATAAATGGCTGGTACCAGCTGACTCTAAGCCATGATGTCCGGACAAGCATCTATTGTTAAATAACCCGAATCGTCCAGTCAATCAAGTCAGTTGCTATCAAAGGAAAGACTCAGAGCAAAAGAAAAGAAAGAGCATGATTAAACTCATGTGATCGTGGTCTGAACAGAAACTGTGTTTGCTGAAGGCACCGTCCTAAACTCATGTTTACAGTTTACAAAGATCCCCTCTCTTGTTTGCTGCTCTCTGTAAGCGAAAGTCGCCTGGCTATTATTGTCCCTTTTGGTTTAAAAGATGAGATTGCAAATATATATATATATATAAAGATGCATTAAGGCTTATTTTCTGGTTAGGTCTTATTTGGGGGGGAAATACGGTACTAAATGCATCCATCTGGCTGACAATCTTAACTGGGGCTTATTTTGGGGGTAGGGCTTATATTATGAGCATCCTGAAAAACAGGAGTGAAATGCTCCCGGTTCGGACCGGATCGCCCGATCCGGTAGCAATGGCGGCGGGTGGTTTGGAGAACCGGTAGCAAAAATCCCTGCGCCCCCCTCTCCATGCCCAGCTGAGCTGCACGATCATCAGAGGCTTTTTTTTTTTTTTTACTTTTAAAAGCATTTTTTCTACAACCTCTGCTGACGAAAAAATGCTTTTAAAAGTAAAAGAAAAAAGCCTCTGATGATCGCGCGGCTCAGCTGGGATCCTCAGAGGCTTTTCAAAGCATTTTTTTCTGCAACCTCTTGGCGGAAGAATGCTTTGAAAAGTCTCTGACGATCCCAGCTGAGTTGCCTGATCGGCAGAGGCTTTTCAAAGCATTAGAAAAAAATGCTTTGAAAACCCAGAATGGACAACTTCTTCCCAAAACTCCTTAAAAACAAAAAAGCTACTGTGCTACAAACAAGAAGATCCGTGATTCTCCTAAATTAAAATCTCCAACCAGTTTTCCTTGACTCCTCCTTTAAAAACCAGATGATCGGGTGGAACATGAGCCGATTTAGAATAACAGAGTTGGAAGGGACCTTGGAGGTCTTCTAGTCCAACCCCCTGCTTAGGCAGGAAACCCTACACCACTTCAGACAAATGGTTATCCAACATCTTCTTAAAAACTTCCAGCGTTGGAGCATTCACAACTTCTGGAGGCAAGTTGTTCCACTGGTTAATTGTTCTAACTGTCAGGAAATTTCTCCTTAGTTCTAGGTTGATTCTCTCCTTGATTAGTTTCCATCCATTGCTTCTTGTCCTGCCCTCAGGGGCTTTGGAGAACAGCTTGACTCCCTCTTCTTTGGGGCAGCCCCTGAGATATCGGAAGACTGCTATCATGTCTCCCCTAGTCCTTCTTTTCATTAAACTAGACATACCCAGTTCCTGCAACCGTTCTTCGTATATTTTAGCCTTTAGTCCCCTAATTTAGTCACCCTGAGCCTTGGTGGTGCAGCAGACTAAAGTGCTGTTAAGTAGCACCAGCTTCCTGCAATTACTGCGAGTTCAAATCTCACCAGGCTCAAGGTTGACTCAGCCTTCCATCCTTCCGAGGTAGGTAAAATGAGGACCCGGATTGTGGGGGCAATAAGCTGACTTTGTATAAAAAAGAACACTGCTTAGGGGGGGCGAAAGCCTTACGAAGCAGGTATATATAAAAGTATAATGGCTATTGCTTAACGCATTGTAAGCCGCCCTGAGTCTCCGGAGAAGGGCGGCATATAAATTGAACCAATAAATAAATAAAATAAACAATAAATAAATAATTTGACCAAAAGTATTTTTGCTAAGAGTTTTGGATGGTCCTTGGGACCATCTGGGAAATCTGGGAGGACCGTGGACTGAATAGGACAGGAAATTTATATACCGACTCTTGGTTGAAATATACCGATATATAAGCATTTAAGGTCCTGAAAAGCTGCCATATTCGATGCCTATCAATCACCAACCTTTCTATTCTACAGCAAATGCATAGGTGTTTTTATAGGTCGTCCTCGATTTACGACCACAATTGAGCCCAAGTTCTGCTGCTAAGTGAAAACACTTGTCAAGTTAGCTTTGCCCCATTTTGCGACCTGCCTTGCCACAGTTGTTAAGCAAACCGCTGCAGTTGTCAAGTTAGGAACACAATTGAATCTGGCTTCCCTGTTTGCTTCTCTTTGCTTCTCAGAAGGTCGCAAAACGGGATCGCACGACCCCTGGGAAATTGCAACCGTCATAAATACAAGACAGTGGCCAAGCATCCAAATTTCGATCGTGTGACCCTGGGCAAGCTGCGACGGTCGTAAGTATGAAAGACGGCGGTAAGTCACTTTTTTTCAGTGCTGTTGTAACTTCAAGCAGTCGCTAAACCAGGAGTCAGCAACCTGCGGCTCCGGAGCCGCATGTGGCTCTTTCACCTCTCTGCTGCGGCTCCCTGTCACTCAAAATATGCATCACCACCGCCAATGTGCGACGCGATTTATTGAGCTTTTCAACCCCTGGTAGGCCACCCATGGATAAATCCAAGAAAAGAAAAGTTTCAGAAGAAAACAGAACGTTTAATTCAACTACATATACTAGTTTTGTGGCCGCTCAATAAATCGTCAGGCACGGGAAGAGTTTTTGTGACTCCCGGTGTTCTTTTTTCTGTGGGAAATGGGTCCAAATGGCTCCATTAGTGTTTTAGGTTACAGACCCCTGCACCAAACAAACGACTGTAAATCAAGGACTAACGGTACCTTACTCTTGGTTGAAACGTACTGATATACATGTTCCACAACTGTCAATCCCCATCTTTTCTGTTCTACAGAAATGTGTGCTTATTACATTTTTAACACCCTGGATACAGAATCAGAATGTCTCTTTTTGAGAGCTCCGAGTGAAGCATTTTTCTCACTGCTCTTACCAGCGAGAAAATGTAGGCACTGGTTACTCAGCCGTATCTCTGCCCAGAAGGGTCTCCCGAAGGATATCAATCTGATAACATCTGACAGGCGTGTGTATTTATTTCCACCTACTGGTTTTGCACAGTAATTGAAGAGAAGTCCGTGAGTGGTACAGCTGTCATTTCCCATCAAAGAATGGCTGGGATGTAAGAGCAAGCTATTTTGTTTTTCCTTTTGATTTATATCCTTCCTTCCTGACGAACGGTCCAGGTGGGTATATAATATTTCCCTTTCCAGCTTTATCCTTAATCTTCGGGGATACGTCAAAGCAGCTGGATTGGGGGGGGGGGAGGTCAGCTTCGCATCCAAATGACGTAATCAAAGCTTCCCGCAATCAAGGGGTGAAATTCAGCAGGTTCTGACAGGTTCCGGAGAACCGGCAGCGGAAATTTTGAGTCGTTCGGAGAACCGGCAAATACCACCTTTGGCTGGCCCCAGAGTGGGGTGGGAAGGGGGATTTTGCAGTATCCTTCCACCAGGAGTGGGGAGGGAATGGGGATTTTGCAGTATCCTTCCACCAGGAGTGGGGTGGGAATGGGGATTTTGCAGTATCCTTCCACCAGGAGTGGGGAGGGAATGGGGATTTTGCAGTATCCTTCCACCAGGAGTGGGGAGGGAATGGAGATTTTGCAATATCCTTCCCCCGGAGTGGGGTGGGAATGGAGATTTTGCAGTATCCTTCCACCAGGAGTGGGGTGGGAATGGGGATTTTGCAGTATCCTTCCCCCAGAGTGGGGTGGGAATGGGGATTTTGCAGTATCCTTCCACCAGGAGTGGGGAGGGAATGGGGATTATATTTTTACGATGACTATGTTCACGATTTATCATTTATTGCTTGTATGTATACTGAGAGCTTATGCACCGGAGACAAGTTCCTTGTGTGTCTAATCACACCTGGCCAATAAAGAATTCTAATTCTAATTATTTATCTCCCGTTTCCAGCAAAAAAACCTCCATTGTGTACAATGAGTTTGCTTTAACAACTGCCATGTCCATTTTACAACCGCTGCTGTAAAAACGTGCGTGGCCCCACGGTGACCTACTTAACGACTGGCACACCTTACAACCATAATTCCAGGCTCAATTACAGTCGTAAATTAAGGACGATCTGTAAAATGTTAGCTTCAGAATGGACACTGAATAACAAAATTAATGGAATGGTTACAGCCTAACAAAGAACTTTCAACTAGCTGAGCCATCAATTTACACAGTGACTTTTGCATGATGATGGCCGTTAATTTTTTTGCTTGGAAAACGCTTCAATTACCCTAAAAACAGTTTTATGTTTTTTAGAAGAAAAATAAGTAGCCAGGAGCGTCTTCCGGTTTTTAATATATGAAGCTCAGTTAAGAGAAATAACGGCTGGAAGCAAAATTTATCTAGTTCTAATAATTTGAGAGAGTGCCAAATTAGATTTCTATTTTTTCCCCCTTATCTGGGCATCTTAAAAGGAATTTAAATTCACTACAGATAACTTTCCAAGAACCTATCGCAACTCGTCAAGTTTTCAAGTATTTCTATTTTTAATGCAATCTTTCATAGTAGGCGTTATATGAATACTTCTCTGTGTTGCCAATTTATAGGAAAGTACATTTGGCTCCTTTAGTTTGCCATGTGAATTCTGGACGTCAACACGCGGAGCTCTCTACTTATGACCAAAATGTCTGTTGAGACATTGGTTCAGTTAATTTTGCCCCATTTTATGACCTTTTATGCCCCGGTTGTTAAATGAATCGCTGCAGTTATTAAATGAGCAACGTGGTTGTTAAGTGAATCTGGCTTCCCCATTGACGATCCCGGACATTGCAACTGTCATAATTATGAGCCAGTTGCCAAGGGCGCAAATTTTGATCACATGACCATGGGGATCAGGGGTGGGTTCTAATTTTTTTTTACTACCGGTTCTGTGGGCGTGGCTTATTTTGTGGGTGTGGCTTGGAGGTCATGTGACTAGGTGGGCGTGGCTAGCTGGTCAGAGTCATTTCTGGAAGGTCCTCGCACTTACGATCAGTCCTCGCACTTACGACCCGACTCATTTGTTTGCTTTTAACACTGATCAGCTGTAGGGCGGCCCTTTGAAGCCCAGCGGCAAGAGTTTAAACAGTTTTTTTCCCTCTAGTCATCAGCTGGGACTCAGGAGGCAGCAATAGATTGGGGGTGGGACCAAATAAAAGGTAAGAATAACGTGGGGGGGGTGGGCAGGCGGGGGGGAGAACCGGTTCGGTGACGTCATATCGTCACCGCTACCGGCTCGGCCGAACCGACCGAACCGGGAGGAACCCACCACTGATGGGGATGCTGCAACTGTCTTTAAGTGTGAAAAATGGTCATAAGTCACTTTCTTTCGGTGCTGTTGTCACTTCGAACGGTCTTTAAACGAACTGTGGTAAGTCGAGGACTCCCTCTACGGGGAGTCCTCGACTTACGACCACAATTGAGCCCAAAATTTTTGTTGTTAGGTAAGACATTTGTTAAGTGAGGTTGCCTCGTTTTACGACCTTTCTCGCTGCACTTGTCAAGTGAATCACTGCGGTCGATCAGTTAGTAACCCGGTTGTTAAGTGAAACTGGCTTCCCCATTTACTGTCTTTGTCTGAAGGTCGCAAAAAGGGGTCATATGCCCCCCCCCCAGGACACAGCAACAGTCATAAATATGAACCAGTTGCCAAGCATTCAAATTTTGATCATGGGAAACAGTGGTGGGATTCAGCCGGTTCGGGTCAGTTCAAGTGAACCGGTAGTTAAATTGCTGGCTGGCCCCTCCTCTTCCAGGAGTCCACATGTGCCCCATTTTGGCTCCCAGGCAGTGGTGGGATTCAGCCGGTTCGCACCACTCCGGGAGAACCGGTTGTTAACTTTCTGAGCAGTTTGGCAAACTGGTTGTTGGAAGAAATCATTAGGGCAGAGAACCGGTTGTTAAATTACTTGAATCCCACCACTGCTCCCAGGTAAGTGCAGGGAGGCCTACTAGGCCCAAAACAGGGTGCGAGCGGGTGCAGTGCGGCCTCCCCGTGGTCCGTTTTCACTCCCGGGGGGGGGCGCAGGAGGCCGAGTGCTGCCTATCATACTCCCTGGCCACGTCCACCTAGCCGGTCATTAGGGCAGAGAACCAGTTGTTAAATTATTTGAATCCCACCACTGATGAGGAAGCTATGAATGTTTGTAGGTGTGAAAAACGGTCATAAGCAGTGATAGGCTGCAGCCACTTCGGACTGGTTTGAGTGGACTATCACGTTCTATATATTTGCCGGTTTTTCAATACCGCCCGCGCGCTCACATTTTCAGTTCTGGGCGAACCGGTTGTTATAGTATGTGACGCCCACCTCTGGTCATAAGTCACATTTTTCAGCGCCGTTGTAACGTCAAACGGTCAGTATACGAACCTGTAAGCCAAGGACTACCTGTCCTTCAACAAATCCCAGGGCCAAGTATAAAGAAATCTGATTGTTATTCTGAAAATAAAGCAGCGATTCCTGGAAAACAGATCCGTCAAGAACAGGTCGTGTCAAACGAAGCTTATTCCGTGCTTTTGACGGCACGACGACTTTTATAAATAGCGGGAATGCCACAGACGTCGCATGGTTTGATTTCAGGAAAGCATTTGACCAAAAATAGGGGGGTGGAAGGGCTGGTTTGGTATATAGAAGCTGCAGAGAGCATGGCAAGATGGGGGAGGGGAACAGCTGTTTTGCAGATGTAGGCTTCTCCATCTCTGGGAGCGAAATGCCACACGCCTCGCCTGTTCCCGCCTGGAGGAGTGTTGGACGCTGCCCTCCGAACACGCGCTCTTCAGGAGGGCAACCTGTTTTTAATTTGTCCAGGGGTACGTAACGAAAAGGGTTTTTGTGAGTTAGGGGGAGGAAGAGGTACACTTCTTTTTTTAAAAAAAAATAAAGCACTTTTTTAAAAAAAAATATTTAACATCCTCTTTCGGTGCAAAATAAATGAGCCACATTGCACGTTTTTAGCCGATGAAATGCACGGCCCGTGTGGTTCTAGTGGTTAAGACACCAAGCTAGAAATTGGGAGTTCTAAATAGGAAAGCCAGCTGGGTGATCTTGGGCCAATTACCAGGAGACGGTGAGTTCCAGTCCTTCTTTAAGCATGAAAGCTGGCTGGGTAACTTTGAGCCAATCACTAGGAAATGGTGAATTCTAGTCCCGCCTTAGGGATGAAAGCCGGCTGGGTGACTTTGAGCCAATCACTAGGAGACGGTGAATTCTAGTTCCACTTTAGGCATGAAAGCCAGCTAGGTGATTTTGAGCCAATCACCAGGAGACGGTGAATTCTAGTCCTTCCCTAAGCATGAAAGCTGCTGGGTGACTTGGAGCCAATCACTAGGAGACGGTGAGTTCTAGTCCCATTTTAGGCATGAAAGCCAACTGGGTGACTTTGAGCCAATCACTAGGAGACGGTGAATTTTAGTCCCGCCTTAGGCATGAAAGCCAGCTGGATGACTTTGAGCCAATCACTAGGAGACGGTGAATTCTAGTCCCGCCTTAGGCATGAAAGCCGGCTGGATGACTTTGAGCCAATCACTAGGAGACAGTGAATTCTAGTCCCGCCTTAGGCATGAAAGCCGGCTGGATGACTTTGAGCCAATCACTAGGAGACAGTGAATTCTAGTCCCGCCTTAGGCATGAAAGCCAGCCGGATGACTTTGAGCCAATCACTAGGAGACGGTGAATTCTAGTCCCGCCTTAGGCATGAAAGCCGGCTGGATGACTTTGAGCCAATCATTAGGAGACGGTGAATTCTAGTCCCGCCTTAGGCATGAAAGCCGGCTGGCTGACTTTGAGCCAATCACTCTCTCTCAGCCCAATCCACCTCACAGGGTTGTTGTGGGGAAAATAGGAGGAGGAAGGAATGTTAGATATGTTCACCCCTTTGAGTGATTTACACAAATAATAAACATGGATAAAAATAAATAAAACAAATAGCAATTATTGATATTTTCACAGATTTTCTGAAACCGACACTAGTGGATTAAATTAATATAACAACATTACGTTCACTATTCATTTACTGATATTCCAGCCTCATGCTTTCAATACTATGATCCTTAATTAACCTTGGTTGATCTTGGATAGCTAAGCAGAGTCAGACCTGGTCATCCCTGGGAGGAGAGGCTAACAGGATATCCCTGAGGTGCTTTTTCAACTGAACTTTCTGGGTTTTTTGTTTGAAAACATTTCCCTTCTCATCCAAGAAGCTTCTTCAGCTCTGACTGGATCAGGAGTCAGTAACCCGGGGCTCTGGAGCCGCATGTGGCTCTTTCATTCTGCTGCGGCTCCCTATTGCTCAAAATATGCGTCACAACCGCCAATGTGTGACACCTGCCGGCACGCGATTTATTGAGCTTTTCGACTCCCGTTAGGCCAACCATAGATAAATCCAAGTAAAGAAAAGTTTCAGAAGAAAACAGAACGTTTAATTCAACTACATATGCTAGTTTTGTGGCCGCTCAAGAAATAGTCAGGCACGGGAAGGGTTTTGTGGCTCCCGGTGTTTTCTTTTCTGTGGGAAACGGGTCCAAATGGCTCTTTGAGTGTTTAAGGTTGCCGACCCCTGGACTGGATGGTGAGGAATGGAAGGATTTATATTCCTTGCAGACAGCTGGTCATTTGCATTCTTTAAGAGATGCAAATGTCCAACTCTCTGCAAGGAATATAAATCCTTCCATTTCCCTCCATCCAGTCAGAGCTGAAGAAGCTTCTTGGATGAGAAGCAAAACGTCTTCAAAGGAAAAAAAACAAGGAAGTCCAGTTGCCTCTTGAAAAAAGTACCTTTGGGACAACTATAACCTGAACGACTGAGAATCTCCACAGACATCTAACAGGATATCCTAATCCGATTGACCCTACAGGAACAGGAACTTCCTGAGGAAAACGGAAATATTTATGGAAAAATAGTGTGTAGAACACTATTTCAGAAACAGCCAACAAATGGGGTCTAAGAGAGATGCTTGTTCAGCGTAACCCAAAGTTATAGGAATGTAGAAACTACAAGATAGTATAAGAAGTTAGCACCCACCCCTTTCCAGAGGAATGAAATATTTTGGGAAATATTAAAAAGGCAGAATATTATGTTTCCCTGGATGAGAAATGGAGAAGCATGTTTTAAAGACGAAGCAGCTCCCACCTTCCTGCCTCCACCCTTTGTCAATGGGCCAGAGGCAGAAACTCAATCTTTGTCAATGGACCATCATCTGCAATACAATAGGACCCATCTAGCAACAGAAACTAACACAATAGGACCCATCTAGCAACAGAAACTCACCACATGGCACCTGGGAAGATGAAATCAGCCAGCAAGGCTAGCTAAGACCCCCACCCCCTGGGAGTCTGACAACCAATCAGGATACTCTTCCTGTTCCCCAGGAAGTTCAAAACTCAGAGAGGGCATAAAACCTGGGGACTCGCCGTGTCTCGCCCCTTTTTCTGTTCAGGAACTCAAACCACGTGATCCTGTCCACCATTAAACCATCTTTCTAAGCAGTCTCCATGTTTCCAGTGTCTTTTTCCCCACTTGGAGCTGAACCCAGAAGGATTTTTTTTTTTTTAATTTGATTTATATGCCGCCCTTCTCCAAATACTCAGGGCGGCTTACAATGTGCTAAGCAATAGCCTTCATCCTTTTGTATATTTATACAAAGTCAGCTTATTGCCCCCACAAACTGGGTCCTCATTTCACCTACCTTAGAAAGGATGGAAGGCTGAGTCAACCTTGAGCCTTGGCGAGATTCGAACCCTGCAGTAATTGCAGGCAGCTGGTCTTAATAACCAGCTTAATAACAGGGTGCCTTAAACCCCTGTACTACCAAGGTTCTTATATTTCTTCCTACAATAGAAAATATCTCTCAAATGCCACACATTTAAACTCAGTTTAGCGCCGTTTAAGACGGCTGCATTTTTATTTATTTTTTTTGCTTCCAGAAATACTTGAGTTACAATTCTGAAAGAGGAAACGAGTCACTGAACTAAAAAAGAACAGGGCAGAAAACACAGTCAATGATTAAATTTCCGCAGGCCTCTTGTGCTTCGGTCCAGTGGCCAAGCCATGTGACGGGAGCCCAGGAACGGAGGAGCCAAAACAGCCCCTCCCGTCCAGAAGATGGTTCCAGACAGAGGAATCAATCCAGGGCAGCCAGATTGGCAGGTAGGATAAGAAATACCTGGTACAGGGAGTCCTCGACTTACGACCACAATTGGGTCTCAAAATTTCTGTTGCTAAGCGTGACCGTTGTTGAGTTTTGCCCCATCTGACGACCTTTCCGGCCACCGTTGTTAAGTGAATCATTGCCATCGTTAAACTAGTAGCACGGCTGTTAAGTGAATCTTTGACTTTACTTTACTAGGTCGCAAAAAGGGATCACATGATACCCAGGATACGGCCACCGTCATAAATACATGCCAGTTGCCAAGTGTTTGAATTTTGACCGTGTGACCATAGGGACAGTGCAACGGTCGTAGGTGTGAAAAATGGTCACAAGTCACTTTTTCAGTGCCTCTGTAACTTTGAACAGTCCCTAAATGAATATTGGAGTTTTACAGTGAGAGCTACGTGCACTTCATTTCATAACAGAATAACAGAATAATAAAATAACAGAATAATGGAATAAAAGAATAACAGAATAACAGAATAATAAAATAACAGAATAACAGAATAAAAGAATAACAGAATAACAGAATAATAAAATAACAGAATAACAGAATAACGGAATAAAAGAATAACAGAATAACAGAATAATAAAATAACAGAATAACGGAATAAAAGAATAACGGAATAACAGAATAACAGAATAACAGAGTTTCAATAACAGAATAACGGAATAACGGAATAAAAGAATAATAGAATAACAATAATGGAGTAACAGAATAACAGAATAATAGAATAATGGAGTAACAGAATAATAAAATAACAGAATAAAAGAATAACAGAATAACGGAATAATAGAATAACAATAATGGAGTAACAGAATAACAGAGTAACAATAACAGAATAACAGAATAATAGAATAATGGAGTAACAGAATAACAGAATAAAAGAATAACAGAATAATAGAATAATAAACTAATGGAGTAACAGAATAATAGAATAACGGAATAAAAGAATAATAGATAAATAAAATAGATAAATAAAATAGATAAAAAATAAAATAAATAAATAAATAAAGGAATAATGGAATAACAGAGTAACAGAACAATGGAATAACGGAATAACAGAATAACAGAATAGCATTCATGCAGATATGAATGCTGCTTACAAAGGAGAGATGCTTTATTAAAAGGGAAAGGCTGAAGCAGGAGTTAGGCAGGAACTAAGAAATTACTAAGAAAATAGGTAGTCCTCTACTTACAACCATTCATTTAGTGACCGTTCAAATTACAACAGCACTGAAAAAAGGTGGCTTACGGCCATTCCTCACCCTTACAGCCGTTGCAGCCATCCGACCGTCAGGAGATCAAAATTGAGGCACTTGCAATTGGCATACATTTATGAGCAAAATCAATGAAGCTAGCTCTAGTAACAGCTGCATGATTTATTTAACAACTGCATAATAACCATGGCAGAGAAGGCCATAAAATTGGGCATGACTCAATGCTCGGCCACCATTTCCGTGGCTTGGTTGCAAACAGCTCACGGCCTACTACGGTATGGTTGGGGATTCCTGTTTTATACAATCCTGGTCAAATGGTTGTCTAGTCTCTTCTTAAGAGCCTCCAGTGATGGGAGCACCCACAACCCAGGGGTGGGTTCGAAATTTTTTTACTACCGGTTCTGTGGGCGTGGCTTGTTTTTGTGGGCGTGGCTTGGTGAGGGGTAATGTGACTGGGTGGGCGTGGCCAACTTTTTTTTCTTTTTTTTTTTACTTTTAAAAGCATTTTTTTCTACAACCTTAAGAGGTTGCAGGAAAAAAAATGCTTTGAAAAGCCTCTGACGATCAGGCAATTCAGCTGGGATCGTCAGAGGCTTTTAAAGGCATTTTTTTTAACCACCTCTTCGGCTGAAGAGGTTGCAGAAAACAATGCTTTGAAAAGCCTCTGACGATCCCAGCTGAGTTGCCTGATCGTCAGAGTCCTTTTTTTTTTTTTTTTTACTTTTAAAAGCATTTTTTTGGCTGAAGAGGTTGTAAAAAAAATGCTTTTAAAAGTTTTTTTAAAAAAAGGCTCTGATGAGGTGGGCGGGGTAAGTGAGTGGCGACCGGGCCGGGGACCGGTTCGGGGGCGTGGCCAGCCAATGTTATTACCGGTTCTCGGAACTACTACAAATTTTTACTACCGGTTCTTGTAAACTGGTGCGAACTGGGAGCAAGCCACCACTGCCACAACCTCTGGAGACAAGCCATTCCGCTGTTTAATTGTTCTCACCATCAGGAAATTTCTCCTTAGGTTCCTCCTCTCCTTGATTACTTTTCCATCCCTTGCTTCTTGCCCTGCCTTCTGGTGCTTTGGAGAACAAGTTAGCCCTTCCTTCTCCATGACAACTCCTCAACTACTAAAAGACAGCTATCATGTCTCCCCGTAATCCTTCTCTTTGATTGGGTAGACATACCTCCCTCCAGTGGTGGGATTCAGCCGGTTCGGGAGAACCGGTTGTTAACTTTCTGAGCAGTTTGGCACACTGGTTGTTGGAAGAAATCATTAGGGCAGAGAACCGGTTGTTAAATTACTTGAATTCCCATCACTGCCTCCCTCCCTCAACTGTTCATCATTACAGTTTAGCCCAGTGATGGTTAACCTTTTTCTCTTTGTGTGCCAAAAGTGCACATGTGTGTGCCGGCACCCACAACACAATGCGTGCGCCCCCACACACACATGCACACATGCCCCGCCCCGGTTTTGGGCCTAGTAGGTCTCTCTGCAGCCTCCTGGGCTCAAAAACGGGCTGTGGGGGAGGTGATGCCGCCCCCACCCCACGCTCCACCCCGCCTTCTGCGCATACATGTGCGACCCCCAGCGCATGCGTGCGCATCTCCCGCATACGCCCCACCCCCTGCGCATCCCAAAAATCAGCTGGCCGGCAGGAGGCACGTGCACGCATGCGCAGTGGAGCTGAGCTAGGCGACGGCTCGCGTGCCATAGGTTCACCATCCCGGGTTTAGCCTCCAGAGCACTTATCATTTTTATTGCTCTTCTCTGCACCCCTTAAAATTAAGGTCTCAGCCACTTTTCTGTATCGTAGTGTTGTGGCTCCGTTACCTGAGCCTGTGTCATCGTCAGGAGAGGACTCCGAGAGTGAAGGGGAGGAGTTGGCAAGGCCTCCCTCTCCAGGACTCTCCTCTCTGGCAATGCCTTCGGTGTCCGCCGAAGGGCAAGAGATAGGGCCGGCAGGAGGCACGTCCGCGCAGCCACAGGTGGACAGTGATGAGGGTAATGAGTCTTGGCTGGATCCTCGGCAGCGTCGCAGAGATAAGCGCACGCAACAGAAGAAAAGGCGTGCCCGAGATTAGGCTGAGTCACTGGACCACACCCCACAGGGTATAAAAGGGAGCATGGTGGCCAGTCAAATCTTGTGACGAACAAAGCTGAAAGCTTCCACGCCATTCTGCATTGCCGGACTTTTGCTATAGACTTTGCTGGATTATCTTTGGACTTGATTGACTCTGTAATTATTGAGCATTTTACTTTGATGTACCAGAAGCGGAGAGAAGTTATCTCTTTCCTTTGTAGTAATAAACTCTTGGCAGGTAGCCACTAGGTTGCTGCCAAATTCCGTTATCATAAGGAAAAGGATTTTATCGGCTGGTTTGGTCCTTAACTCTTGGACGTCTGCTGGTGTGTGTGCGTGTGGGACGGGGACAGAACACGTGGTGACCAGAACTGGAGGCAGCATTCCAAGTATGGAATACCTCACCAGTATGGTATAAAGAAGTGTTATCATTTCTGCTGATCTTGATGCGGTCCCTCTGCAATCAGCTGACAAATTTTCCATAGCACCCGAGGGCAGGACAAGAAACAATGGATGGAAACTAACCAAGGAGAGAAGCAACCTGGAATTAAGGAGAAACTTCCTGATAGGGAGGACAATTAACCAGTGGAACAGCTTGCCTCCAGAAGCTGTGGATGTTTCCAGGGATGGGCTGCTGGGGGTTCGCAGGGGTTTAGGAGAATTGATTCTGTGCAGTTCGGAGAACCCCCAAATCCCACTCCTGGCTTGCCCCGCCCACCCTGCCCCTCCCCCACGCGGCCCGTTTGGATGCAGGTAAGTGCAGGGTGTGCACGGAGGCTCAGGAAGGGCGAAAAATGGGCCTACCGGAACTTCAGGAAGGCCGGAAACGGGCCTGTTTCTGGCCTCCAGAGGGCCTCCGGAGCCTGAGGAGGCTGTTTTCACCCTTCCGGAGGCTCGAGAAAAGCCTCCGGAGCCTGGGGAGGACAAAAACGCTCCCCCACCCCCGTGGGGCAGAAGGCTGACTAGGCCACGCCCACCATGGCCACGCCCACCCAGCAACTGCACAGAGAACCCCTTGCTAAAATTTTTGAAGCCCAACCCTGGATGTTTCATCACTGAGGTTTTTAAGAAGAGACTGAACCACCACAGTTCGCCCTCCTCCACGGAACAGCCTCAGCTACTGTTCACACCAGAAATAAGAGCTCTAAGCATTTCCATGGAAAGATAATGTGCCCCCTCCCCCTTTGCTCAGTCCTTTTTTTTTTTTCCCTAGAGGGGAAGCTGCCAATAAATAGATAGATTAGATAGAACAATAGAACGATAGAACGATAGATAGAACGATAGATAGATAGATAGATAGATAGATAGATAGATAGATAGATAGATAGAACGAACATTGGATGGATGGATGGATGGATGGATGGATGGTTGGATGGATAAAAACATTAGATAGAACAATAGATAGATGATAGAACAATAGAACGATAGATAGGAGAGAGAGAGGAGGGAGAGAGGGAGGGAGAGAGAGAGAACATTAGATGGAGTAGGTAGATGATAGAACGATAGAACGATAGATAGGAGAGAGAGGGAGAGAGGGAGAGAGGGGGAGGGGAGAGGGAGAGAGGGAGAGAGAGAGAACATTAGATAGAATAGATAGATGACAGAACGATATAACGATAGATAGGAGAGAGAGGGAGAGAGAGGGAGTGGAGAGAGAGGGAGGGAGAGAGAACATTAGATGGAGTAGGTAGATGGTAGAACGATAGAAAGGAGAGAGAGGGAGAGAGGGGGGGAGGGGAGAGGGAGGGAGAGAGAGAGAACATTAGAATAGATAGAATAGATAGATGATAGAATGATCAAACGATAGATAGGAGAGAGAGGGAGAGGGGGAGAGAGAGGGAAGGAGGGAAGGAGGGAGGGAGGGGGAAGGAAGGAGGGAGAGAGGGAGGGAGAGAGAACATTAGATAGAACAATAGATGATAGATAGAATGAGAGAACGATAGATAGGAGGGAGAGGGAAAGAGGGGGAGAGAGAGGGAGGGGAGAGAGAGGGAGAGAGAGCGGGAGGGGAGAGGGAGAGGGAGAGAGAACATTAGATAGAATACAATGATATAACGATAGATAGGAGAGAGAGGGAGAGAGAGGGAGGGAGGGAGAGTGAACATTAGATGGAGTAGGTAGATGATAGAACGATAGATAGGAGAGAGAGGGAGAGAGAGGGAGAGAGAGCGGGAGGGGAGAGGGAGGGAGGGAGGGAGAGAGAACATTAAATGGAATAGTTAGATGATAGAATGATCGAAGGATAGATAAGAGAGGGGGAGAGGGGGAGAGAGAGGGAAGGAGGGAAGGAAGGAGGGAGAGAGGGAGGGAGAGGGAACATTAGATAGATAGAACAATAGATAGATGATAGATAGAATGAGAGAACGATCGATAGGAGGGAGAGGGAAAGAGGGGGAGAGAGCAGGAGGGGGGAGGGGGGAGAGAAAACATTAGATAGAATACAATGATAGAACGATAGATAGGAGAGAGAGGGAGAGAGAGGGAGAACATTAAATAGAATAGTTAGATGATAGAATGATCGAAGGATAGATAAGAGAGGGAGAGAGGGGGAAAGAGAGGGAAGGAAGGAGGGAGAGAGGACATTAGATAGATAGAACAATAGATATATGATAGAATGAGAGAACGATAGATAGGAGAGAGAGGGAGAGAGAGGGAGAGAGAGCGGGAGGGGAGAGGGAGGGAGGGAGAGAGAGAGAACGTTAAATAGAATAGTTAGATGATAGAATGATTGAAGGATAGATAAGAGAGGGGGAGAGGGGGAAAGAGAGGGAAGGAAGGAAGGAGGGAGGGAGGGGGAAGGAAGGAGGGAGAGAGGGAGGGAGAGAGAACATTAGATAGAACAATAGATGAGAGATAGAATGAGAAAAGGATAGATAGGAGGGAGAGGGAAAGAGGGGGAGAGGGGGGGAGGGGGAAAGGAAGGAAGGAAAGAAAAAGAGAGAAAGAGAGAGAGAAAGAGAGAGAGAGAGATTGACATTCTCCCAGGCCCCGAAGAGCCCAAATCGCGAGTTAACCAAACCGGACCGAAGTTTGGCCAAATTCAAGCTCCGCCCGCCTGGCACTCTCGGAGGAAGAGCGGCCGGAGATGGGGAGTGTGGGGGGGGGGAGCCAGCCCAATGCAACCCCTCTCTCGGGCCCGCCTTTCGGGATGGAGACCCAGCCTTCCACACCCGCCGGCCGGGGCCCCCAGCACCCACGGGGGACCGGGGGGTGGGGGTGAGACCCCCCCCCACTTCCCCGAAGTTCGCGGGCGGGGGCTCTTTGGCCTCCCCCACCCCCCCACCCCAGAGACCTTCCCCCCCCCGCTCCGCCTTCCTTCCCCCCGTCCGATCGAGCCCGCCGGAGCCCCCCGACCCTGGACCGAGCTCCTGCCCCGATCCCCTCCGCCTCCCCGGCCGCAGCCCTCGATCCAGCTCGCTCCTCCGGCCTGGCTGCCCTCCGGCCATGCAGGGCGAGGAGCGCACGACTTACCGCCTTGCTGGACCGAGGTACCAAGCCCGGGTCCACGGTCTGCTCGCTTGGCACGGCGCGGCTCGGCTCGGCTCGGCTGCCAGCGGAAACCGGGACGGGGCAGGCGGCGCCGGGACGGCCGGGCGGGGAGGGACGGAGGCGGAGGCGGAGGCCGGGCGGTGCTGCCCCGAGAGCCAACCCAGCTGCGCGGCAGGGAGGGCAAGGCGCCTCCCCGCTCCGGGTTGAGTCCCGGCCTGGCTGCCTTCTTGCTTTCCCGGTCCGCCGCCTCCTCCTCCTCCTCCTCGCCGGGGCTCCTAAAAGGGATCCGCCGCTGGATGGGATCAATGGATCGCTTCTCTGGGCTCCGTCCTCGGACTTTTCCTGGGTCCACCCGAGTGGGAGAGGAGAGGTCGTCCTCCACTTACGACTCCAACCGAGCCTCACGTTTATGTGGTTGAGTGAGACAGTGGGTTCAAGGTGCTTTTGCCCCGTTTTACGACTTTTCTTGCCACCTTGGTTAAGCGAATCCCTGCCGTTAAATTGAGTAACCCGGTTGTTAAGTGAATCTAGACTGCCCAAACTAGACTGTTGTTTCTCTGTGTCGTATGATAGATAGATAGATAGATAGATAGATAGATAGATAGATAGATAGATAGATAGATAGATAGATAAGAGAGAGATGATAGATGGATGGATGGATGGATGAGAGAGACGGGGAGATGATGGATAGATAGATGAGAGAGATGGATGGATGGATGATAGATAGATTGATAATGAGAGATAGATAGATAGATGGATGAGAGAGAGAGATGTTAGATGGATGGATGGATGGATGGATGGATGGATGGATGGATGGATAGATGAGAGATAGAGAGATATGATAGACAGATGAGAGAAAGAGATGGATGGATGGATAGATGATAGATTTATGAAAGAGAGAGATGATGGATGGATAGATAGATAGATGAGAGAGAGATATGGAGATAGATATAGATAGATGAGAGAGAGAGAGATATGGATGGATGGATGGATGGATGGATGGATGGATGGATAGATAGATGATAGATAGATATAGATAGATGAGAGAGAGAGAGAGTTATGGATATAGATAGATAGATTAGATAGATAGACAGACAGACAGACAGACAGATATAATTTTGCATTTATTTATTTATTTTGTCAGATTCCTGTAGTGTAGGTTGGAGGTGGTGACCCTTTGAGAGCTGTATGCAACGAAAGTTCATTTATAACTTTATCAGCTGCTGGGGATTCACTGAAGAAACATGGCAAGAAAAGCCGTAGAGCAGGGCAAAAACTCACTTGAGAAATGTCTCACTTTGCAACATAAACCTTGGGCTCAATTGTGGTCGCAAGTCGAGGACTACCTGTAACAACTTTCCTGCACGTTAGCCCTGATAGCAGAAACTTAATTTTTCTTTTTAACATTTAGCAGCAGACTAGCTTTGGCACTCTGTTCTTTCACTTTAGAATGACGGAATAATGGAAGGGACCTTCGGAGGTCCTCTAGTCTAACCCCCTGCTCAAGCAGGAGACCCTATACTATTCCAGACAAATGGTTGTCCAGTCTTTTCTTAAAAACTTCCAATGATGAAGCATTCACAACTTCTGGTGGCAAGTTGTTCCACTGGTTAATTGTCCTCACTATCAGGAAGTTTCCCCTTAGTTCTAAATTGCTTCTCTCTTTATTCAGTTTCCATCGGTTACTTCTTTTAAGTTTCCCTCTATTCATCTGAGTGGTATCATCAGCATAATCCATTTTCGGCTGATTTTCTCCAGCAATTTAATTTTTATTTTATTTTTTTTTTGTTCCTTCTAACCCAGCCTTCCGAAGGATGCAAGCCTGCTCTTAAGTTAAATAAATCACTCATGCTCTAGAAAGCAGAAATGGAGTATAAAATCAACTTGATAGGTTGGGCAAACGGGCAGAAATTGACAGGATGAAATTCGAGGGTTTGCAAAGCTGAAAGCCCTCACAAAAGAGAAGCCCCATTTGCTGCCGAGATTCCCTTCCCGCCAAAATGGCAGGATCCAGTTCCTGAGGCCAATTTTTAGTTCACCAAAAAGAAGATTTTGCTTCGTTGCACAGGGTGGTTCCCAGATAATTGCTAATAACTACCTTGGGTGCTCATTTGAGGTGAAAAGCCAAATATATAGCTAGTCCTTGACTTATGACCTGTTGCTTAGCAACCGTCCAAAGTTATGACAAACCTCCCCAGAGCTATTTTATGTCCCGGTTCCGAAGTTTTGATGGCTGCCCCTTCTCCCCTTTATGGCCATGTGATCACATTACGGGCTGCATTTAATAGGATCCCACATTTCTTTCGTTGTTTTTCAGGAAACCAGTGCTTAATTCTGGTTTCTGGCAAAAAAATAATAATAATAACCCACCCCATTGGGTACAGTGGTTTTCCTTAATGACTGCGGTGTTTGCTTAGCAACGGTGGTATTTAAGTAACAACCACCGCAGAAAAGATGGTAAAATTGGGCACCGTCATATAATGAGCCATTTAACAACCAACCCAATTTACGAGCATAATTCCAGGCTCAATTATGGTCAGTTAAGTTGACGACTGCCTGTATATGGAAGATCTAAAGACTCAGAGCAGGAAAAAAGTGCAGGTTCTCTCAACTCGACTTACGACCACAATTGAGCCTAACATTTATGTTGCTAAGTGAGATGTGTTCAGGGAGTTTTTGTCAGTGTTCATGAATTGGAATAGACATGGTAACAGGTCAGCCAATGGGGAATGTTTGGTGACCCAGACGGCTCGGAGCCTGGGCGTGGCTTAGGTTCACTGATCTGTATATATATATATGAGTGCTTCTGTGATTATTGATTCTGTACTTCTGGATTCTGAGTTCTGGTTCTGGCTTCTGCTGTATGGGTATTGTATATAAAGACGTTTCTTTTATAAATGAATCCTGCTGAATTGTTTACTTGTGTGCTGGTTGGATTGCTGCAAACTCTTTTAACAGTTTTGCCCCATTTTACGACTTTCCTTGCCGCGGTTGTTAAGTGAGTCACTGGAGCTGTTCAATTAGGAACACGGTTGTTAAGTGAATCTGGCTGCCCCGTCGACTTGGCCTGTCGGAAGGTCGCAAAAGGGGATCACGTGACACTGCCACCGTCATAAATGTGAGTCGGTTGTCAAGCATCTGAATGTAAATCACTTGACTGTGGGGATGCTGCAACAGTCATAAAGTCTGAAAAATGGTCATCGGTCACTTTTTTTCAGTGTCGTCGTAACTTAGAAGGGTCACTAAGCGAACTGTTGTAAGTTGAGAACTTCCTCTGCATCTATTTATATATGGTTTTAAAACCCGCCTTTTCTCTTTTTCTCAAGGCATTAACAAAGGATCTCCCTATCTCTATATTCTGCGAGGTAGGTTGAGTTAGGAGAAGATGAACTGTTCCAGGGCACATCATGAGTTCTTTTGTCAAATGGGATTGGAACTCAGGTTTCACACTAACGGTCTAACCCCAGCCTGATTGCATGGAAGGGCCCCATGAGCTCTTCTGGAGACCCTTGACGGAGAGGCTGTCAGCATTCATGCACAACAGGCATTACACCTTCTACTACAAGTAGCCCCGACTTACAACAGTTCGTTTAGCAACTGTTCAAAGTTACAACGGCACTGAAAAAAGTGACTTATGGCCACAGCGAGTTGACCTGTGTTGAGTTGGCCGCAACGAATTTGGCCATGGTGAGCTGACTGGCGAGTTGTCCGCTTCCGCTTCGCTGTAGCCTTTGTTGGAATCGACTCTCTGATCTCCAGCTCTTGCGTGACGTTTGTATGGATTCTTCTGCTCGTGAACTTGTGACCTCTGGATTGTCTCACAACCTTGACCTGGCTCTCAGAGCTTTGGATTGGATTTCGACTATTCTGTACGCTCCTGTTAAAAAAGCAAAACCACTCCAACAAGCAGGTGTTGCTTAGAGACTCTTTTGGATTGCATTCCTTATGTGCTGTTATCTCCTCGACCTTGGGAAAGCTGCTAATTCACCACGGCAACTTCTGTGTGAGTGTATAAACCAGAAGCGGGACAGAATCCATCAAATAATCAGCTAAGCCAGCTCAGAGCATTCATTTATTTTTATTTATTTACATAAGTTATGTCCTGCCTGATTTGACACATTCCAGGCAGCTCGTATAAAATCATAAATATATATATTTTTTAAAATTACAAGAACAATCAATTGCACCAATCAGCATCATCTAACTATCCCTTGAAGCCCAAATCATACAGTCATTATCCTGATGGCATGAAAGTGTTACTCTGTACATCCATCATCCACAAATCACTTTCCAGTTAGTTTGGTTTTTCTAGCTGGATCTGGAGTTGTTAACATCGTAACTGCTAACTTGGGGTAATAATCCGCTTGCGTTTTCAGATTAAATTTATTTAATCTCCCTGTTGACCTGGATGAGGGTTGTCTGAAGTTGTCTGAATCATTGCAACTGGCCTCATTTTTTTTAAAAAATGCAACCTTCCGACGATTCTCTCTGGATGACTGAGAATCTTCATTTTGCTGACCTGGATGTTGAGTTCGCAAACAGATGGGTTCGCACGAAGTGGCATCTCCTCCGATTTTGAAGGATCATTTTCAGTCACTGCAGCCTCGGCATATGGACAACAACTACCTGCCTTGATTCCTGTCTAGGTGGCTTTTGAATCTAGTTGATCCAGATTAAGAACCTGTTCTTTGTTACATGAGGGGATAATGCTTAACTTTCCTAAAGAAGGATTCCTGAAGAAACCTCCCTTGATCCGTAAGGAATGGTTCAACTATACTTTATTTATCCATGTGTCCACTTAGAGAAGGCATCTGTTTCAGTTTGGCGCCAGATGTGAACCCAATGAAACAGCCTTGTTGATTTAGTCATCAAACGGGTAGGTTTGAATAAAAGATCTAGTGGACATTTGGTAATTCTTTCTGCTCAGGGTAAGAATCCACTAAATTATCTGACAATGGCCCTCGGGCCATCCAGCAAGCTGAGCCTCTGGTCTTCTAGAGCAGGGGTTGGCAACCCGCGGCTCCGGAGCCGTATGTGGCTCTTTTATCCCTCTGCTGCGGCTCCTTATCGCCAGTCGGCTCCACAATTGATAGGGCTTTTGGTTAGGAGAAAGGACGCCACGCTAGGAGGAGACTCTATGGTGGGGGAACCAGACTTCCGGTCGGCAGAGGAAAAAGAACGCCACACTAGGAGGAGACTCTATGGTGGGGAAACCGGACTTCCGGTCGGCAGAGGAAAAAGAACGCCACACTAGGAGGAGACTCTATGGTGGGGGAACCGGACTTCCAGTCGGCTCCAGAATTGAACGGGGGGTTTCCGGTTAGGACCTTTGTGGCTCTTTGAGTGTTTTAAGGTTGCCGACCCCTGTTCTAGAGGCAGAAGGTTCCAGTATGTCTCATCTCCCAAATCCTCCTGAATCTGTGAACCAGTTCTTCTCGCCCTGCTCGCCATTTCAACTGGGAATATATATCTGCCTCTTTTACATGCAGCAGCCTGTACTTATAACTCCTTTTGTAGACTACGACCGTATCTCATTTCACTCCTCTCCTTTGCAAGCCAAACATGGGTAATTGTTCATTATTCGGCTCGGATTGCAGGTTTTGTAATCCCGACGAGCCACTTCTGAACCTGATCCAGTCTTTCGGGGTCTGTGTTTAAAGAGCTGAGCTCAGAAGTAGACACAATCCAGGTCTCACTTAGCAAAGTGCTTAAATATGAGCCAGCAGTGTGCGGCAGCTGCCAGAAAAGCCAACACAGTCCTAGGCTGCATTAACAGAGGGATGGAACGAAGATCACGTGAAGTGTTAGTACTGCTTTATAATGCCTTGGTAAAGCCATACTTGGAATACTGCATCCACTTTTGGTAAGAATGATGAAAAAAGGATGTTGGGACTCTGGAAAGAGTCCAGAAAAAAGCAACACGAATGTTTAGGGGGCTGGAGGCTAAAACGATTGCAGGAATTGGGTATGTCTAGTTTAAAAGAAGGACTAGGGGTGACATGATAGCAATGTTCCAATATTTGAGGAGCTACCACAAGGAATGGGGTCAACCTATTCTCCAAAGCACCTGAAGGCAGGACAAGAAGCAATGGATGGAAACTAACCAAGGAGAGAAGCAACTTAGAAGTAAGGAGAAATTTCTGCAGGTTTTTAAGGAGAGATTGGACAACCATTTGCCTGAAATGGTATAGGGCGGTAATGGCGAACCTACGGCACCCATGCCACAACTGGCACATGGAGCCCTCTCTGCAGGCACGCAAGCCGTCGACCAGCTCAGTTTCAGCGCGCATGCGCGCGCTCCTCCCACCGGCCAGCTGATTTTCGGGTCTGCTGCGTATGTGCGGGGGCGGAGTGCATGTGGGAGATGCGTGTTCATGCGCGGGGGGGCTCACATGCACATGCACGGGGGCAGGGTCACATTTTTGGTCCCAGGAGGCTGTAGGGAGGCCTACTAGGCCCAAAATGAGGCACAGGGGATGTGGTGCGCCCCCCTACAGCCCATTTTTGGTCCCAGGAGGCTGTAGGGAGGCCTACTAGGCCCAAAATGGAGTGGGGGAAGGGCGTGTGCACATGCGCAGGGGAGCATGGTGGGGATGTCACTCGTGCCTTGCATTATGGGTGCCGGCACACGACGGCAAAAAAGTTAGCCATCACTGGTATAGGGTCTCCTGCTTGAGCAGGGAGTTGGACAAGAAGACTTCCAAGGTCCCTTCCAACTCTCTTATTCTGTTCTCTTACAATCCTGCAGGTTAAAAGGCCAGTGAAATCTGGATGTCCTCACGTATTTCCCTTTCTTCCTAAATATTTATGATGGGAAAAGAGATGATATATTCCTGGTTGAAGCATCTCTGCTTTCCAAGTCACAGTTAATTACATAGTTTGGTGGCAGGTGAGTTTACCATAACATTACATTGTAAATGTATGAATCCAGGTCAATGTGAAGGGAAGGGAAGCCAGGCTGCAGCCCACACACTCCCGATCCTTCCTTCTCTTGAAGCAATTGTTCTTAGTACAATTGATTAGCAATCATCTTCCATATTTGCATCCCAAGATTTTGCAACACAGAGAAGAGCAACAAAGATGATCAGGGGACTGGAGGCTAAAACATATGAAGAACGGTTGCAGGAACTGGATATATGTCTAATCTAATGAAACGGAAGATTGGGGTGACATGATAGCAGCCTTCCAATATTTGAGGAGCTGTCGCAAAGAAGATGCAGGTAAACCTATTCTCCAAAGCACCTGAGGACAGGACAAGAAGCAATGAATGGAAACTACAGCAGTGACCAAAATTGTGGGAACCTTTTGGGAAAAGTGTATTTTTGAGGTTTGATGGCTAATAACACCACTTTTTTTGGAAGTTTCAAGATAATCAGGAATGGCCTGGGAATAGCCCAGACCTTAACCTAATTGAAAATCTATGAAACCAACTAAAGAAACTTGTTAGTCAAAAGCGACCCAGCAATAAAACCCAGTTAATAGAAGCCATCATTCAATCTTGGTTTCACATTATAACAGAATTAAAAGACTTGGT